>NW_007726175.1:1135191-1166803 GCF_000696425.1 Galeopterus variegatus | reverse complement strand
GAAAAAGAAAAAAAAAAAAAAAAAAAAAAAAAAAAAAAAGAATTGATAAAAGGTAAATGCACTTGATAATCAAAAAAATATTAAAACATTTTACAGCCAATTTCAGTATGGTGCATACTAATAGCAAATTATAATTGGCTACGAATTAATGGGAGGCAGAAAGACAGAGGCCCCAAAAGTAGGCATGATATAGTAGAAATTATTCCTAACGCAGGGTTTCCTATCATTCCATGTACCAGTGTTGAAATTTCCTGCACCATTATACCAATTTCCCTCTGTCCTGCTATTGGTTATCTTAAATCTTAAAGAATTGGCCCTCTTCATTTTCATCTTCATGTGAATAAGGAGCCATACATTTGAAAGTTGAGAGGATAGATCAGTGCTTAGAATACATTACATTATATTTTTCTCTTCAATAATTAAGGTCAAAATATAAAAGATACCCTTTCATATTTGTGAGTATATAGGAAATAAGAAAATAAAAAGTCATTGGTTGACCTAAAGGTGAGGTGAAATGAACACCGATAAAATACTGAGCAAACTAAAAGAGAATGTTTGTTAATTCATCAAAGCTCCCATTGGTGGGTCTCCTTCATTGTCATCCTTGCATAAATAAGAATTCATATATCTGAAAACTGTGAGGGCAGGACATTGCTGTGAAGTAGAGATTGAAAGCTACTTGTTAGTAATGTCTGAGACCTCATTTAAATATTGAAATTGGGAAGAATAGTGTAGGTAAATAAAGACAGGGCAAATGTACTGTTTCCTGGCCTGTCAGAATTTGTCTAAGCTTAAGGATTTTGAAAATATTTAACAAAACTAGAATGCTTGCACTTTAGTGAGTACAACATGGATAAAGAGGAATACCATGAAATTGCTGCAGCCAGGAAGTGTTAATTATATTATGCAAAAAGCAGCAATGACTCTATGAGCCAGACTCTAAGCTGGTCAGAACAAAAAAAGCTGGTTCAGGTTCTAGCACTGGCAAGAATGAGGAACATGACTCAGCTATGTTTGACATTCGCTTTGATTTACTACCATACTGCCAAATAATCCTTGCAAAGAATAAACACAGGATTAAGAATGCAAGTGAGTAGATGCTCCCTGAGGCTTTGTTTTATTCCACACAGGGGCATAGCCAAAGTTCAGTATACCAGCATCTCTTGCAGAGGGAGAAATCTTCCCAATCAACAAAGTGCACAACATGGGAATTTATTTTTTATAACCTTCTGGATGGGGGCCAAGTCTGCATTAAAGGGCCAGCCCTTTTCATTTGAAGGTATTTCTTGCTGCACAACAGAAGCATACTTCTGTGTTTTATTTCTTAGTGCTTCATCAGGCCAACCAAACTTCCATTGCAGTTGGTCTGACTAAATCCAAACACAAACTCCACTTGGAAAAGAGATGGGAGATGGAAGAGGAAGCTCATCTCACAAATCAGTACTTAGTTTAGGAAACCAGAGTTGCATATCCAGCTCCAGAGAATAAACATTGCTTGGATAGTAATAGGCTGTATTAGTCTGTTTCTGTTTCATATAACAAAATACCTAGAACTGGGTGATATAAGAACATGAAGTTTATTTGCTTACAGTTTTTGAGACTGGGAAGTCCAAAGTCCAAGGAACACATTTGGTAGTGGTGACAGTGACCTCTCACATTGCAAAATGGTGGAAGGAGAGAGAGCAAAGAGAGAAAGACTCCCCTCTTCTTTTAAAGCCCTCAGAACCATGCCCCTGACCACCATTTTTAATCCATTCACTACTGCACGGTCCTATAATCTAATCACCTCTTCAAGGCTCCATCTTTTGATTACCATAATAGAATTTCCCACCCTCTTAACAGTCACAGTAGGGGCTAAGTTTCTAATGCATAAAGTTTGGAGGACACAATTCAAGTGTTAGTGAGTTTTGGGGGGACATAATACAATAAACTACCTAGGTCCTCAGTGTTTTTTCATCACATAAGAAAAGAAAAAGTCTTCATAGAGTTCAATTAATATTTTTTACTCAATCTCTTGGCAATCTAAACTAGAAACTAAAAGAAGAGTCCAAAAACAGGGACATAAAATCCCACTCCAAGCCCACAGAAACAAAAACTGTGGAAGTAGTGGAATCTGGACATTAAGACAGAGGGAACTCTGACCTGAACAAGGTTGACATAATATTCCACTCAGACCTATCAAGAAAATCATTTCTCCAAACCCGACATTAGTTTCTCAGTTTTTTTGCCTGTTTGGCCTGGGATAAATATCATACAGAAATGCATTAACTCCTTCAGTGATGTCTAAAACCAGCAAAAAAGAGGAAAAGTTAAATATATATGCATGAAAAATATATCAGCTTACCAGAATTTTCCTAATCATAGAAACTGATGGGATTTCCCAGCCTGAGAGTCTTCTGCAGAGTTTTCATATTCTTGTGAAGTTATACTTGTCAAAATCCCAAAGATAAAATTAATTAGGACACATATAATATTGTGCTCCAGGCAAAATGACTGCGTATACTTTTTTTTTTAGGTCACAGCTAACCTTATTTGCATTGCTTACGTAAAATTACATAGAGAAGATATATTAAAAATTCAAAGACACAACCTCATTCTATGATTTTTGAAGTTATGGATAAATGGAAAATGCACTTTTGCAAAATAGACTAGCACAGAGCTATGGAGAAATTCACTTGAAGCTAAGGTTTGATACAAATGATGCTTGCCCCCTAAATATGTCTTCATTTATCTCATTAGGTGATATGTTTCCGTGGAAAGAATGGGAGAGAGGGGGTTGAGAACTGTAAGAAGTCAAGAAGCTAAACAAGTAAGCACCCACTTTTGAATCTTACCTGGAAATCATGATGAAAACCTCTTGTAAGCATTTCTTCACACTTCTTATAGTAAGTATTTGATGTGGTCGGGAAAAAAATATTTTTTTTCTGTTACTATTGGCACATCATCACTTAAATGAGATTCTGAGAAAGTGACATAGCAGTCTACTATTCTCTCCACATGTGTAACCTCTGAGCTTTCTGTTTATGTCTTATGAGCCTTCAGAGTCTCCAAGCTTGTTCTTGTCAAATACTGAAAATAACCCTTCTTTATATCCAAGTTCACAATCTGAATGACAGTAATCAATTCACAGCATGCCACAAATAAAACAAATGCCTAAATCTAACTTAAGCTGCTAAAATTGGAGAAATAAAACTCCAATTACTACACATCGGCAAATTAAGAATAATCTCATTCTCTCAAAACACAATAACTTGATTGAATATCATCTCCAAAATGAGCAAATATGTGTATTACTATTCAGTACCAAGGGGAAAAAGTATGCTAAAGGCAATTGTACAGAATAGGAATAAACCATACCAAAAAAAGGAAAAACAGCACGTGTAGTGTATTTCAGAGAATGAAGGAGATGGTCACTTATCTCTTTGACAGACCAGATTAAAGAATAAAAACATTGTTGACCCAGACCCAATCAAGAAAGGAACATTATCACAGTTCACTTATTTATTCAGCACTTTTCAGATATCTGTTTTGTGCCAGATACTGTTCTAAGCACTGGAATAAACAAAGAACATGAGAGACATGGGAGAGTAAGAAAGTGAAAAAGTAGGACTGACAGAAAGGATATTGTAAGCAGCTTAATGTCAAAGGAACATCGGATTGGAAGAGAATAGAATGGCAACCCACATTCGTGAAGGGATAACTAGGGGCCATGTTATGAAGCTTGACTAAACTCAAGGGATATGGAGAAGGGGACAGGGAAGTAGGGTTGAAGTAGTTGTGGATATTAATAATTTTTAAATTAAAATCCAAATTTAACTTAAGTGTTTAAATGTCAATACCGAAAATAAATGACACAGAGAAAAAGGTTAAAATACTCAAGTCTCTCCTTTCCAAAGGAAATACCAGGGGACTTCAAAAATTTCATGGAATGATTTTTATTATCAAAAATTCTATTTTTCCACAAACTTTTTGAAGTATCCTCATATGAAGTACATGTGGGGCAGGGCTTTATGAGAAGGCTACTGTGGAGAATGGAAAGGTAAATAAAACATGGCACTTAGAAGTATGGCCAGGGTCAGACTGAGATGGGAGATTACAAATTTATTATGACACTAGTTTTCGTGGCTTTGTGATTTTTAATAGCATTCAATTGTTCATGTAAAACACCAAAGCCAGAATGTTCAGTTTAGAAAACGTTAGGATTTTGCCAGATGTAAAACAGAAGGAAAAGAGTACAACAAAATGAGGATTGGGGCAAGAGAGTCACTTAGGCTGTATACTAGGTCATTTCTGGATTGTAAAGAAAGGGAGAATGAGAAAAGAGCCATTGCAAGAAAACGAGGTGTGTCAAGGTATTGCAGGTTAGTGGGAGGTAGAGATAGCAATATGATTATTGTATGACATTTCATGATTTCAAAGGTGAGAAATCCCAGGCAATACTGAGATCCAGAATGGAGCCATTGGCCAATGGTTAACATGGAATGAAGTGGAATGTCAATGGAGATAAGATCATTAAAAGATTTCTGCCCAGAGTAATTGATTTGCCAACCCATATGCAAGGGTACTTTAAAAAATTCATGGAGTACAGCCTTATAATATCAAGGTCATGGGTTCAGATCTCTATACAGTCCAGATGAGGAAAAAAAAAAGTTTATGGAAAAATATAATTAAAAGATAATATGAATCTTTCCATGAAGTTTTTGAAGTACCCCTGTACTTTACCTGATCCTAATGATGACGGGATACATAGATAAAGCAACATGCCATTCAGATTTCTAAATCTGAAAGAGTAATAAGGAGGATGGTAGTTGACACCCAGGAGGGGTGGTGGTATTATAAAAGTCAGAGCAAAACAAAACAAAACATCTTCAATAAACTCTATTTGTGTTTTCTATGCCACATCCTGAGTGGGTGAATGGAGTTACACATTAAGGAAAATAGTTTTCTTTGTAAATTCACAACCATGCACTCAAATAGGCCCCCCAATAATGCCCAGATCACAGTATATGACTCTGGTCAATAACCTCTCTAACTTTGTTCAAAAACTTCATACTTTCCCCACTTTGTTTGAATTCTAGAAAGAGAATTTAAACTTCAGAAATATTCTCAACTTAGCACTACAAAACCTGTATATCTATTTGTATTGTTTCTTTCTCTCCTTTCCCATTTCATTCTTTATAAGGGGGTGTTCCTCCTGGTCACAGTCAACCCATATTCCATATGTCTTGGATCTTGTTCAATGCCACATTCTTAGATATCCATCAAACATCCCTCTCTCTGCTATATTTGTAATCATTCTCCATTTCTCACAGATTTTTTAAACATGCTCAAAAATCTTCCATCCCAGAAAAGTAAAGCTCCTTCAACCACCTATTCTTCTCCAGAAACACCTCTATCTTTCTTTAAACCTTCAATGAGTCACTCTATCTCCACTTCCTGAGCTCCCACTCACTCAACACATTTTCTACTGTTTCACCCCCACCTCCATAACTCCTGCGATACCACTGTATCTTTAGCTAAGATCATCAATGATCTAACTGTGTTAAAATCCAATCGATATTAAAGTCCTCAACTCTATTAACCTCTCAGCAACATCCAGCAGTGCTAATTACTTTGCCTTTCTTACAGGATGTTTTCCCTGGCTTTTAGAATGCCAGATCTCCGTTGTTGTTCTCTTCCTCTACAACTCATTTTCATTCTTTGCAAGCTTGTCTACTCTAACATACTTTAAAAATATTAAGACATGTTAAGATTATTCCTAAATTTATCTTTTTTTCGCTCTACATTCTTTTCCCAGGGATTCTTATCGATGCCAAAAGTTTCAATTAACATCACATTTATTTATCTCTTCCCCTGTGTGCTGCTCTCATCTCTATTCATATAGCCAACTGTTCTCTCAAGCATTGCTCTTGGATAAATAAAAGGAATACTGGTTTTCACATAAGGGTAAAAGAATAATCATCTCTAGATATATCTTCGTGAGTGCTTTTATCATCCTTTTTTGGGTAAATTTCTACTCTTTCCTCAAGATCCAACTCAAATTCTAAATCATCTGTGATTCAAAGCATAATTACAATTTGTAATGATGAACATACTGACAATATGAATTTGATCATCACATGTGTACACGAATACTGATAGTCAACTCTGTACCCCATAAATATAAATGATCAAAAATAAATAAAAATTGAAAAACAAACCCAAAATATCTGTGATTAATTCCTTAATCTCTTAATTTTCTCTTCACCTGTAGCAACTTGCCCACTTCTATTGTTACATGTGGCCCATGGTATAATTTCTACATCTATGTGTCTTTCTCCAGCCCCCACTTTAGGAGCTCTTTAATGTCACGGTCAGATTCTATTTATAATTTTCTTTCTAGAATCTACCACTCTGATGTAGGTATTGAAAATTTTTAAATAAATAATTAAATACCACTACAACAGTATCTCCTAAACTGTACTCTAGGCTTTTCAAAAAGATATTAATAAATGCTCCCAGAAGAAGGGATTCTGTGATTAAATAAAGTCAGGGAAGTTTGTACTAAATCCCACCCATAGGCATTCCTACACACCCTTGCATCTGAAGGACTATAAGTACCTAAAAGAGAAAACTATTTAACTTTAATGTTTAAATAAGGAAAGATCTCTTTCTCTTTTCTTCTTTTAACACACATATTAACATTACTCAAAGTTTCTCTTTATCTCTTAACATAGTTTGGATTTCAACTCATTAGCATCAGCAAAACAGATGTTAAAGAACTAGAGGGCATGGAAGGTTCTCTTTCTCCTGGATGCTCCCTGTTCGTAAGACACAGGAGCTACTTTCTTCATTGTGGCTTTGACACTTCTTAGTAGGGAAGAAATTTTGGTCAATATAGCACTCCCATACTATTGACAAATACATCAAATCTAACAGATTCTTTTTGTTTTCTTTTTTACAAAGTCACAAACTTCAGGAATTAAAGGACATTGCCTAACCAAAAAGAATAGCAATATTTTTACAGCCACATTTAAGCCATTATTTTGGTTTATTTTTTTAAAGTCCTTTTATAAAGCTAATATAGCTTCCTAAGCACAAAATGTACCACAAGCAGCTAATGCAGGTAGCTCAGACGATATAAGCACTAATAGCTCCAAAACAGAATTTCCACTTGAAACTCAAAAATCTTACCACTTCACTTTCAGAATAGGTTATCTAGTAGAGTTTGGACACAGTACATTTAAAACCAGAGTCCCAAAACAAAACAAGGGTCTTCCCCTGAATGGCCATAATGCTATGCTCTCTTCAATGTGTGACACGGAAGGCACCTCTATTTGCCAAATAGAAAGTTCTAACATATGCTGTGGCAAACAACATTATGTAACAATAGAGCACCCATTCTGGTAATTAGAACTCTTATTAAGAACAACATGATCGCGAAGTGACTCATCAGCTTGTGTGATCTTTCTCGATTCTAGTAATTTGGGACAGTGTGGGGAAGTTACAAGTTACTTATGTGCAGCCCAAAATGACAGGCAAGAGAAGTTACTAAGCAACATTAAGTATTTTCTAATCTCTAAAAGCTGCCCAAAGCTGAATAATCATACAATATAAAGGTAAAGGGAAAAGCAATGTAGGAGTCATGTTTTTGACTGAATGAAAATGTTTTGCTTAATAATTCTAAAATTCTGATTCACCATGAGCTCATCTGTCTTGTTCTCAAGGATTAGTTCAGGTGTATAATCCTCTCATACTCACTGTCACCTCTTACACTTGCTGTCAACAACACAGACCAGGTCAACAATGAAAAAAAGCACAATGGTGTATGTAGTGGATGGGACGGGGGCACAGAGTGGTCCTTATGAATCTTGAAACCAGCTTGTTTCCACATAAATAGAATTTTCTCTTCTTGTCAATATCAGTTTTGTGTTTCTTTTATAGCACTATTAAAACAACAGCAACAAATCACAAACTTGTTTTCTTACTTAGGGGTGTTTGCTTCTGTCCTTCTCTTTCACTGAAGTGTAACCTTTAGTACTGTAGAAAGTTGTCTGTTATTGTTACCCTCCCTTTCCTGGTCCTGGCACAGTGCCTGATATGGAGTATCCCATCAATGACTGAAAGATGAAATAGGATACAGGGTTATGGTGCTAGAAGTTCAGCTTCTTAAGGTGGTACTTTTACTATCTCTATTTATATGGACTTTAAATTTCCCCAAAGTAGTTGAGTATTACCTACAATCTCCAAAATAGCACACAAGGAAAGGCATAAAAAGAAAGATTTCTCGAGCTCTCGTTTATTTTCATTACAGAACCAGCAGGCTCCTCGGTCAAAAGCCAAGGAAGAAACCCTATCATATATTCTCTGTCTCAGCAAAACAAGTTGCTGAATAAACTACAAACTCATCTTTTCAACTTGAAGTTCTGTTTTCAGGTCAAGAACCCTGTAATGCTTTTCCACAGCACTTGTATTTCTTCCTCCTTTCCAGTTCAGATAATGCAGAGTAGGCAGTAATAGCTTTCCACACGTAAGAAGTCACATTTTCCCAGGATGCTTATGATACCAATAGCAAAGTAGTCAATATAGAGCAAAACAGAATATTATTTTGTACCCTAAATGGATGATAGAAATGACTATGTTCTAAAAATGTCCAAGGAGGGAAAATGGAAGACCTCTCACCATGGTAAGAAAAACAGGAATTAAAATTTCTGAAGGTTAATCATGTGCCAGCCACTTTCCTGGGTAGTTTACATGTGTTACCAACTTCGTCTATGTTAACAGTTATACATCTTTTTTTGTAATTTAATAAAAGTCACCCAGGCAACAAGTAAGCAATTAAGACCCAATAGAGTGTTTATAACAATATTTAATAAATAGCATGAGTCTGATTAAATATTTTTATTATGAAACTAAAATAAGGACTTTTTTGAAAGTTAGATTTTATTTACAACATATTCTTTACTTCTGATACATTACTCTTCTTCTGAGACAATATTCTAAGTAAATTAAAAATAATAAATAGCTAAATATTTAGTGTTTATTATGAGCATTCTGTTCTAAGCCCCTGACATACATGATTACATCATTTAATTCTATGAAGTGGATTCCATTTTTTTATCCCTGTTTTACAAGAAGAAATGAAAAGCATAGAATGTAAGTTACTTGCTCAAGATCATCCAGGTAGTAAAGATTTGAGTCCAAGTAGTTTGAACGCAAAAAGTAAGTTTTAAACCCTATGTCTTAGCACCTAAGAAGGGAATGATGAAGCTCAAATAAGCTTCTTTGCAGATTGAAAAATTATATGTGGAATTGATTTTTACCACACCCTGATCCGCAATTACATCTCATCATGAACAATCAAAACATGATATAACCTGCGATTCTTTAAAGGAAAAGGAAATATATTGTAAAGCAAGGCCCAGCTGCCTCACTGGGATAAACTCATTTTGAGATTACTCTGTTGATGGGACTCCAAAGACATTTTAAAAAGCTGTTGCACTTCTCATCTCATCTTTCCTTCCTATAACTCTCATTTGAAAACTGATTCATGTTGATTACAAAAAATAAAATAGAGTGATTTGACATAAGATGGTATTTAAAAAAAAAAAATTAGGGCTGGCCCTTAGCTCAGTTGGTTACACTGTGGTGTTATAACATCAAGGTCAAGGATTTGGATCCCTGCACCAGCCAGCTGCCAGGAAAAAAATAAAAATAAAAAAAAGCATTGTGTTTTGAAGGCCATATGCAATGTCAAGTTCACACTGTAACAATATTTAAATACTTAAAGAAAGAAATTTACTTATTTGGGGGAGGGGGCTGGGGATCAATTTTCCCACCATCAACCATTACTTCATTCTTCTCTGGTAGTAATGAAGTGTCGAATGTCTTCTTGCGGATGTAATTCACTATTTGTCAGCTATGACTGAATTAAAATCTTCTAAGATATTTTTTCTCAAAGGAAATAATAGTTCAAGAAACAATTAAAAAGCACCATTTTATAACTTTGCACTATTGTCTAACAAGAGCAAAATGCCTTTGAGGAACCACTTATTCTAATATTTGTGTCTTTTTCCCTCTAAAGATAAATTAATAACTTCAATCTGAAATTAGGTATCAGTAAAAAATTTCAATTTTGGGATCTGGAAATAACTATGTCATCCATCATATTCCAAAATATTGTTCCCTATATTCTAAATATGTGTACATAATATTACAGAGGGTAATAAATTGGTTTTGAGTAATTTTATACTAATCATGAGTTGTAGTTATTAAAATACGCTCTCTGGCTCAGACCTTATAGCCTGAATTTGAAAGACAATTCCCTAGTCTTTTGAGGGGTAAAGGCTAAATATTTGGAAGTGGGACTACCTATCCCTTTAGGGGATTGACCTGAGCCTCGAGTTTGGTTTATTAAAAGAATTGTTTATTGAGCCCCGATATTGTAATAGACCCTATGCTAAGCACTAAAGTTCCAGATGTAAATAAGGCTTGGTCACTCTCCTCAATGTAGAAAACAGATGATTTTAACCTTCTGCAGCATATTTGGTTATAAAGGCAAGCACAAGTTTTAGTATAACCATAGAGAAGGACACTTGGGTCAGAGGTAGAGTCCAAATAGAAACCCCAAAGTGTCATGACTGTGGAGTAGAAGCCTAAGAGATAAAGATACATCATCAAGTGAAACACACAACTGTGGAGTAAGGGCAGAGGAGTTTGGAGGTCAAGAAGCAAATTACAGACAGAGAGGCAAGTGTCAGCAGAAACAAAGGAGGTGAAAAATAGCATGAACTGTGAGGGTTGCAGTAAGTTGATGAGAGTTAATAGTGGACTTAGAGCCTTCTCTTTAAAAGCATGGTCTCTAGAGCCAAGCTGCTTGAGTTCAAACCCCAGCTCTATTCCCAGCGGTTTCTGACTGTGGACAAGCCGCAACTCTATTGTTCCTCAGTTTGCTTGTTTATACCTTGGGAATGACAGGGATATTAATAGGATTATCCCGTAAGGGTCCTGTTAAGATTAAATGTGCAAGATTCTTAAGAAAGCAACTGGCATGTAGTAAGCATCCAATAAAAGCTATTATCATTATTAAACTTCGAAAGGAAGAGAGGCAATGGGCAAGAGGGCCAATTTTAGCACCACATTAAAAAATTAACCCTCAAAACTAACTCTATTCCCAACCCCAGCCTGAAGTGTCACAAATGACAACAGACTGAATCGGGGCCAACAACATGAAAGTATTTGCAAAACTCGATCACCACATACACATCTGACCATAGCTCAGTGGCATCAACTTTGCTTATGGAGCATATTTATTATTTATTCTCTGATTTTAAAGGTAACAGCTTTTGTGCTCCTTGCATCTGTAGTGTTTGGCATATTGCCAATCAAAAATAACTGAGTCCAGGACATTGTGTTTCAAATTTACAATGCAATACAAATTCCCTGTTAAAAGGCAAAGGCTTCATTTCAAATTGTTGACTCAGATAATCCTTAAAAAAGAATTTCAGCTGTTTAAATTTAGCATGCTGAGAAAGACCAATCTTAAAATATTGTTTGGCTCTATACCCATAACATTTTCATTTTATTCCTTGTTAGTGTTTGTCTTCTGTGATAAGACGACAAGTGACAGTAATCATGTTAGTCTCCGTTAACACTTCACATTTTACCTAAACGAACCATTTTGTTTTTATCCCCACCAGTTAAGGATGGCCTTTGTTTCCTGGCAAATTTTCAGAAAATGATTATGCAAGAATGAGTGATATTTCCATGCACTCTTTTACCTCTTCAGTCATGATCTAACCTTTTCCCCCCACTTTCCTTTGAATCATCATTTTTTCTCTTTTAAAAAAATTATGAAAAGGAGATTATCTGAAGACAAGCTTAATCTAATTTTTATAATCAGATCTTACAACTATTTAAAGAGATGTTTAGAGTCTGTGCTTTATCTGTGACTAAAGATCTTCACACACCCCCCCCCACACACACACACACACAGACCAAAGAGCTTGTTTTTTTGTGTCCTTCAGGACAAAGGATCTGGACATATTTTTATGCCAGCCTCTGACCATGTGGTCCCCGTATTTTCTTTTTATCCCTTTTTGGTTTCAGATTGTCCAACTTCTCTCCTTCCCTATAAACTTCATCATCTTTCTTCCTGGCAATGTCCCCAGCTTCATTTCCACAGTTTGTGTAGACAAAGCAGAACCTGAAATTGAAATGGTGAGTTTGCCAAGTTTGGATTCGGAGTCAATTTAGGTCCCAATTTAGGTAGATCCAATCTTGAGTATCATCAGAGCATGGAGACTTCTCCTGACTGGTATGATTTCTCGAGCCCTCCCCACCCAGTGCATCCACAAAATGACACACTCACACCACCTAATCCATTTTAATAAAACAAATAGCAATGTGATTAAGAGTTACAGTTAGTCACACTTGGGGGCTAATCTCAACCCACCATTTACTAAATATATTGCTTTAATCAGTTTGTTTATTCTCTCTGGGACTGAGGGAGAGAATGTCATCTCCCTCCTGTAGTTGTCATACTACAAATGAGATGACATATTCAAAGTGCTTGACCCAGTACCTGCAATTAGTGCACCTACAACAACTGCCAACTACTCATTTGTTGTGTGATGAGCAAATTATACACAGAAATAATCCAGAGAGCTATTGAGGAGTTGAGCCTACTTCATAGTCAATACCTAAAGGTGAATAAGTGCATGGGATTAATAGTAAGGTCAGATTTTCAGTTGGTGTTATATAGAAAGAAAAATGTTACAGAGTGGAGAGAGGCAATAGGAAGAAGCTTCTTCAAACTTTTGCCTGGAGCTTCCTCTGGGCTGGTGCTCCTGGGCTAGAGGTATTATTCTTAAGAGAATACTGCAACAGTATCATTCATATATTAATACAGCTATGTTCCTGAGACCAGCCAGAAGGAGAGGCATTCAGGAAAGGATAATCTCAAAATGTCATTTCCAGCCTATACATCACATCAGTATCATTATTAGCAGGCAAAATTAGGTTTAGGGGCCAGTAATATCTTTGCCTGCCTTGTCTGGCTACAACTCTTTCTTTTTTCAATAGCGTGCATGGAAAAGCATGAGTCACAGGATACTGTCCCAGTCAGACACTGTCCCAGCAAACTTTACCAATGGTTTAAACCTGAAAAGAGTTGTTTATTTCCAAACTGATTTTGACAATCTTTTCCCCACTCCTAAAATGAGCTTTGTTTACCAGTAGAAAAGTATGAAGCAAAGGCATTGCCACAGCTCAACTCTACCTACCTAAGTTTCTATCTTTAAAGAAATTTTGACAAATTCCCCTTTAGTGCTCTCAGTCTGATTTTTCTTCTTTTAAGATAAATACCAGAGGTTAAGGTAATGGTCTATTCTAAAGTATCAGGAAACTACTTGCAAACTTGCTCCAACCGTATTTTTTATTCTTTACAAAGATGTTTCCTTTTTTTTTTCTAAAATGTTTAATTACCTTCATGTATGTGCTATCATAACAAATATATCCCCTGGATTATATTTTACTCAGTGATTCACAAAGTCACATGCAGAGTTTATGCACAGAGAAATTACGTGTGCAAAATGGGTTGCCTATAACAAATTGGGTCCTCCAACAATGCCAAAAATATTAAGTGACACTTAATATCTGGAGATCATTGCGATAAGCAGCAAAGTAGTCAAAACAATTCAAATTACATTCTGGACATGTTGTATTTTTAGGAAAATAAGGAAGGTTAGGGAGAGTAGAGAAAAAGTAATACAATTTAAAACTGAAATAGGATAAGAGTGGTCCTTAGTTTTTCTAATGACAGGATTTCAGAATTAATCTGTATTTCACAATAGTTATTTCATAAGTTTTGAAACTACCTTATCCTATAGAATTTATGCTAGCATATGGGAGTGTCTACCTTAAAATCCTGGATTCTGTTTTAGATAACTTGTTTTATCAATAATCTTTACTAGAGAAAAATGTAGTAATACAGTAATTTCTCCAATGATCCTCCAACTAAGCCTACCATTTTTGTGAAACATATCCTTTCTGCTTGAGGGATTTATTTTATTTTTATTTGTCCATTATGAAAATCTGGTTAATGTAAGAGGATCTGGCTAGATACCCCAACATTTTTAGGCTAATTATTTCTTATTTTCTTTCTTACTAAAGAAAAGATCTTTAGTATTCTGCTTGCATTACCATTTATTTGGTCATTTGCTTTACAATGGGCTGGCCCTTGCTGATCCATTTTTAAAAGAGTTAATTTTCTGCAATTTGAGCAACCAGTTGAAGTTGTTTTTTAAAAGTTTTTTAAGCCTTCATTTTCTGCCAGTGAACACAATGCTGCTTGGTTTCTAAGTATAGAGACATCTATGAAAAAATCACCACTTTGAAATCACAAGGAAACTGTTCAGCAAGTGGAGGAGATTATTGCAGCAATAAGAAGCTGGGGAACCCTGCATGTCCCACCCACTATAGACTATTTGAGTGTTTATCATATCATCAGTTTCACCTAGGCTGTTGCCTAGCAGTTATCTGGAGTCCTACTTCACATTTTATTTTAAGAATGTAAATCAAAGACTTTTTTGTTTTGTTTCGTTTGCTCATTTGTTTGTTTTACAGCTTAGGAATAAATCTGGAATAAAACTTGCACCAATTAATTAGGGCATTGGAAAATCTAAGCCAGCCTCTTTGTAAATTTTCTTTTGAAAAAGCAACCTGCCATCTCATCAGTAACTTTCAGGAGACCACTCTTGGAATTAGATCTAGAACACATTTTCCAGTTTCGTTGTCTAAAATCACACTGGACTGGGCACTTTCTGCATACCTCAGAGCAATATCCCTCTGCAAATAACTGAGAGTAGCCCGACTATAGCAAAACTAGGACAGGAGTCAGAGAATCAAACCGACTGAACATTTCGTGGAGAATTCAAAGCGATGCTTCTCTAACTTTCCTCGCCATTTCTCCTCGGCTTCCCTTCCCCCGCACCACATACCCAGAAGCCACTCAAATTGTCAACCGTGTCGAGTTTAACTTACTGCAGTGTGATGCAGGAAAAGGCTGGGCGCATCTCTGAAGCGAGAGGAACTGGGATGAGCCAGCTCTCAGGATCCTTTCCAGTTCACACGCTCTGGGCTCAGTAAGAAGGCTCCCACACAGCTCGGCTTCCCCAGAGGCGGGGAGCGTCAAGAACTCTGCTCACCGCATCCTCCTCCCCGGGCCGCCCCCTTGCAGAACGCACGGCCCATTGGAACTAGTGTCTGAAAGATGGAAATCGACTTCCAGGCAGCAACACGGACTGCCTGCAGTCCACCAGCCCCTGATCATTTGCAACTCAAAAACAGCGGAGGCTGAAAGACGTAGGTTTCCAGAGCCTGAAAGTCATTTTTGGCGTCCCCCTTCCCCACCCCTCACTCCTCCCACTTCACCCCCCTTCCTTCCCGCGGCCGGTCCTCCAGTCTCCCACTCAAGCTAGGTATCTCAAGTGGGTATTTTATTACCCATACCCATAAGAATCAGAAGGAAACGGAATTTGTCAGAGATGAAATACCTGTTGTCCATGATTAACGCTCTTTCCTCATCTCTCAGTCCTTGATTTATATCAAGACGCATTGATATTGTGTGTGCCTGTGTGCGTGTGTGTGTGTGTGTGTGATGAGGAGAAGGCAATCTGCGTGTCTGCAAGCAACAGCCCTGCCTATCTCTGGCTGCCGCTTCTACAGCTGCTGTTGCTACTATTCCTGTTGGAGCTCAGGGAAAAATGAGACAGGGAGACAGGGCTTTCCAGCTGTTGAACTGCTGGTCCGGTTACAAGACAGGGGAGGAGACTGTGCAGGTATGAGTAGCTGTTGTTGAGACATTACCCTGGATTCACTGCAATTATTACCATTCAGTATACATTTCCCATCCAACAGGACACCTGGTACCTGCCCTCCTCTCCCTTCTAATTATAGTCCTTGATGGGTCATTGCTCAGCAGTCACCTGCCTCACCCTCTTCTACGAGTTATAACAGCTGCACACTCTACTGCTACATTCCAACTTGGTAACCTGGGAGCAGGTGACTGGAGGATGGGTGACAATAAGTAGAAAGGCAGTTGGATACTAAGACGGAAACTGTATATATGTGTAACCAATCCTGGCACAGATAAAAATGATGATTTTGAGTCATGTGTAAAATAATGCATTGAGATAATAAAATGTAAGCTAGTTAATAATCAATTTATTTTACAAATCATGCGCAAAATCAGATAGTTATTCAGGAGAAGGCTTACCAGCTTAAATGCAAAGTTTCTTGATATGCAAGTCCCTTGGTGGCTCTCAGCTTCCCCACATAATAATCCAAAGTGATCTCAATGCATTAACATCCCTCAGTCAGCTACAAACTCTGGTGAAACCAGCTTGTTCTTATTGTCTATGGACTCTCCCCTTACAACTTGCTCACTCTTTGCCCTCATTTATCTTCAACGTATTCTCTCACATAAAGTGATATTCAGCAGAACTTTAAAGTTACAGACACTCTCAAAACCCCATAAGGCTATAATACTTCTTATGGCTAATTTAGTTCACCCTACCAGGAGTTTGTCTTCATGTTCTTGGTATATAATAGATCAGGTAATCATGAACAACCCCTTCCAAATACACACACATCCACACCCCCCCACACACACTTAATTGAATAGTGCTTCTAATCCACTTTCAGCCTTCAATTGTCTGAGCTAAAAATAAACCTTTAATTCCTTTTGATTTTATTTGTAATGCACACCTTTAATTATTTCTGCCTTGCTCTGGGCACTTTTCATATTTGCTGTATATCTTCCCAGTTTTTAGACCTTGTGTAATCAGGGTTAAATTAGACAGAAGGGAACATGGGAAGAAGAAAGCCCCTGCAAATATAACAGAGGGAATAAAATAACACAAAAGGATTAAATAATACATGTTCTCCTGACTTGTTTATTCTGGAAAATTACTGCCTTTAGCTAAACAAAGAGCAGTTAATGAACAAAGCATTTATCAATTATCCAATAAATATTAATTTGCCAAAACTGACCTAACTACAGTTGTAACAGAAACTACTGTAGGTTACTATTTTCTTTCAAAAATTATAGATTATTATAAATGCAAAGAGTATTCAGAAATTTTAAATATCAAAATCTTAATAAAATGATAACTTTATTTTTGTCTATTAAGTAACTATTATATAAAACAAGATTAATATTGTGAAAAATCTGAAGAGTGACTTTGTATTTTCATACTTGTATGTACTGCAGTGTGAGAAAGTGGGTAAAAGTAGTTTCCACCATCTAGAAACACATTTTGATTCAGAAGGCCGACTTTACCCAAAGGTGGTATGATTCTCAGCTCTTTCTGCCCCTCAAACTCATCCCCTTACTGAAACTACCAGCATCTGAAATTCCATAGTTTAGCACTTTGGTGTTTGGTTTTACCTTTGCTTTTATTTTGAAATTCTGCCATATTTAGAAAGGGCACTTAAACTTTAAATACTCTCAAGAGACATAATTTATCAGATCTTTATTATAAACAAGCAGGAGGCTAAACATCTGGTCTGGGTAGTGATGGAAGAATGACAAAATACTGAAATAATTGATAATGAGTACTTAACACCAAGTTGGTTAGTTTTTTTTTTTTTTTTTTTTTAAATTGCTTACAGCATTACTGATATTTAAAGAAAAAACAATTTTTTTTAGCAAAACCATATGGCTTGTTGATGGAGGAAGAAAATCTTCAGTTGTGGTTGATTTCTAACCCTTAGTCCCTGACTTGCAAGTCAGGATTTTCCAATTTGTGGGAAAATTAAGAAATAACTAATTTACAATGCCATGCCCATTTCTCTATGATGCCTCTCTGCTCCCAGCACTGAATTTTCAGAAACTTCCTGGTGATCTTTTTGTAACTAATCTAAAAAAAAAAAAACAAATAGTGGTAGAAAGTGAACTTGCTTTATGAATTCTCATTAATCAACAAAATCAACAATTTATGGAAATAGAGAAAGAAATAATTTTAATTTCCATCTAAATCTCGTTCTTCTTCAAAACATGTATTTCCAAACTAAATTGTACAATTTAATAATACTTGTTTACTGGAGAAAAGCCAAAAGTTTATAAGGTCTACAATGGCAAAAGCCATGTTTGTTTAGTTTACTCATGTGTCTCTAGCATATATTAAACCACTTAGAAGTGAGGTATGTGCACATTAAATAGTTTTTGAATAAATGAGCAAATGAGGAATGAATCTATGAGTGCGTGGCATTGGGAAGATAAGTGAGCTGAAAATAAGAATGTTTAAATTATTCTCATCTTTATTCTGCTGCTAAATAACTGTGACACTTTAGGGAAGTGACTCACTCCTGGGCTCTAAGTACCCTTTCATGTCTATCACTCACAGACTCCACAAAACTGCGTAATAAATGTCTGCCCTCAAGATTCTTCCAAAATTGGGTTTGTATTACACAAATTTAATCAATGAAATTCTTCAGACTCTCTTTTCCTTACAATTTTATAAACCAGTAACATGAAGAACTTATTTAACCACTTAGAAATGCATAGCTCTATCCCTCCCCCATTTTGACTTCCAAATCTCTACCTAGTCTTGTGGACTAGATGCTTAAATGAAATAGATTGTTACAATTTTATGTGTCTGTATGATTCTAAATGTTAGTCCTATGTCAGGGACTACAATCAAGACAACGTTCATCGACGTTTTATCACTCTCAGTAAAGTAATTCTTAAATAAAATAGTGATGAGAAACAGCTTAAATAGTAAAGAATCAGAGATTACTCACAGGAGATATAATTCCATGGTTAATCACAACCCTTTATGTGTTGGTGCTTAAAATCACCTTTTCATGTTAATTTTATTCAACAAACATTTATTGAGCATCTATTATCTGCAAAACATTGAGAAAAGAAACATTATTTCAATAAGTTATAGCATCTTTTAAAGAACATATGGCCCCATAAATAAATGTATTCTTACTTTATAATTAAAATCTTTTTATATAGGTATATTATGTTTTGGAAAAATCAAATCTCTCAAACTTAAAGTCACATGATTTAAATCCTCACCAACTCTGGCTTAAATGATGAGAGGAGGGCTACTTCCTAAATTGAGCAGACTGTCATGAAAACTTTTCCACTGGTTTCTAATTCATCAATCAGTGGATGTAGGCTGGGAGTTTAGAGGAGATTCTAAAAAGAGTTTATTGCACTTCCTTTCAAAAGAATAATGATCAGAAAATATTGGATTTGGATAGCCCCTTATACCTTATCTACTCCAGTTCTCATCTTTTTCAGGGGAAGAAACTAACAAGGTAGATCACTGTAGCTTATTGACAGGAAAGTCGTTTACCACTATTTTTTTTTTTTCTGAACTCTGTGGGTTTGGCACAAAACAGACCCACTTCAATTCCCAGGTAGGCTGATGACAAGCTTTTTGACCTTGGGAGAATTATCTTCTGCACACCTTAGTTTTCTCACCTATAAAATGGCGATAATTATAGCACCTACCTCATAGAGTTGTTGAGCGAATCAAAGAAGATGACATGAGTCAAGCACACAGCATGGTGTGTGGCAGAGCTCTGCATGTGCATGTGCGTGCACACACATGGACACTCATGCATACACAGACGCACACACACACAGGGTAGCAGTTTTTATGACCCTTGCCTCCTCTCTTTATTGGAACCATCATTTCTGAGGTTAAAGTTTAAGTCCATGACTTTCAAATTATTTGTTTATCTATTTATTTATAAATAACTATGTAACTGAATGGTGATGGCAGAATATGAATGATTCACTTTAGGGAAGCAAGAGTACTGCTGACTTAAGAGGCAATTTTTAAAATCAGAGAGAAGAAAATGCTTCCTCTGTTTCAAAGAAGTTAACTGGTATCCTAAATGTGATTGAGCAATGATAAAAACCAAGAATTAGTGAAGAAGCTCTTCAAACTTTCTTAGGCACCCACAATACATGAAGTCCTAAGCTAGACATATAATTAAGGAGCCATAGAAAATGCAGCAAAACAGGATTTAAAGCACAAAGTAGACAACCTATGACAGAGAACTTGTAGTTTTGCAATTGTAGTTTTATGTGGGAAATTAGCAGACTGTAATACAGCCTGGCCATTTATTTGGCTGTCTCAGTGATGGATGTGGAGTACAGTATAAGTGATTTAGCAATGGTCATCCACACAATGTTCCTGAAAATGCTCATATTTTATATTGCATGAACTCACTTTATTATTTAGGCCAATGGCTTAAAAATAAACAAGGGATAAATATTCTGTTATGACATATTTTCTTTTCTAAGAAACCAGATAGGTAGATTTAACTAGTTCTTCTTCTCTGCCTGCTCTAACTCTTGAATGACATCCCACCACTCTCCCCAACACTTGGGAGGCTGTTTGTTTGTTTGTCCCTTAGCTGGACTCACAGGCCAATTATATTCATATGTGCACAGAGCCCTGCAAACAG
Organism: Galeopterus variegatus; assembly: GCF_000696425.1. NCBI lineage: Eukaryota > Metazoa > Chordata > Mammalia > Dermoptera > Cynocephalidae > Galeopterus > Galeopterus variegatus. The sequence continues at coordinate 1,146,331 of NW_007726175.1, read as the reverse complement.
ATGACACTCAAAAGATTTTCAATTGCATTAATATGGAGTTGTATCAGATAATCATTTTAAGTACCATTTTTGAAAGAGAACAGATAACCTCTATGCAATAGGGAAATCTTTAAAACACCATGCTATAAGCTCCAAACAAATACATATTTTAGCTTTAAGCTATTTAAATGATTAAATCTGCTTTATATTATTTACAGTTTAGAGAAGAATGCCTTTGGATAAAATGCAAATTTTTATTCATTCTTGGGCTTGAATTGCTTTCTATTGTATCTTATATGTGACTTAATCTCAATGTAAATTTTATTAAATCAAAACTTAGATTTCTATAACTTCTAGAAAGGCAAGTGATCTGAATGGAAGAGTCTGTACAAATTTACACATGTAAAAAAAGAAATGATAGCCACCTGCAGTATGCATCAAAAATGTGTAAACATACAGGTCGGTTTTGGGGTGGACTTAACAAAACACTTTGTTGAAAAGACAGATGTTATGTGATAGTGGAAATTTAATAACTAAATTCATTATCATTTTCTTTAATGTTGTAAAATCAGCCATCTGTGTATTATTTGTCCTTGAAGTTAGTTTGAGAAACTGAGTATTTATTTCTTCAGTTTACCTTCTCAGTCTATACAGGCTGGGAGATAAATATGGATATTAAAATAATAAAACATATTTGCAAAATAAAAAAGCTCATTCTAAACCTTAATTAAATGTCTTAAAACTTGAACTCTTGTGTTCTTTGTGATGACTTTCTTTTGTATGACTGCTCAACGAGTTAAAGGAGGAGTTAATCATGTCTGTGACCCACACAGCCCAAACATCTATGGCTGTTAAAACCAATTCATTTCATCTTACAGTGAATAATTTCTTTTCTTTGTATTGTAATCATATTTTTAAATGTCAGAATTTCAAAAAGCTTATCAGAAAAAGAAAGATTTCCTGAAAGAAGGAGTGTTTTGTGCAATGTTGCTTTTTCTAATCATGCTTACATAATTTTTATAGCTTCTTTATTTTTCTTACCAATACTAACTATATATATATTTATATATAAATATATATATAACTATATATGTATATATATAATTGTATATGTATATATATAACTATATATGTATATATATAACTATACATAGTTTATATATATATATAATTATACATACAGTTAACGTTATTGAGATTCAGCTTCATAGTTCTTCTTCCTGTATTGTGAACAGGGACTTTAGTAATTTATAGAGGTGGAAATAAAAATATTTTTTATTTGCGATATTTAAAATAGTTAAATACACTCAGCCTAAAGTTAAAACTAGGGGTACTTGGCTAGTATGAAAAATCAAATCTGCAAATGGGCTTTAGTAAAAAGTAAAAGATTCATACGATTTGAAGAGAGACCAGAGTATGCAAATGGGCTTTATTACATGTCATCTTGCACAATTAAAAGAGACAGTGAGTAAATATACTTTTTAACAATTAGTCTCTTCTTTCCTCAATTGGCATGACCTAAATTCAGAGACCATATTTGGCCTGGATGATTTATTTAAAAAATGACTTTTGAACTTGGATAGTTTCATTGAACACAGGCACATAAGCACTTTTGCATCAATAGGAATTGATGTCAAAACTGAGGGAAAAATTGTCACCCACTGTGGTAATCTTAAGAAGATGTGATGTCATGATGTTTAATATAAAGAAAAATATATATTACTAAAAAGCATAAAAAAGTAACACCAATAGTAAGTAATTTATTTTTCATTGAAAGTATTTCTTCTAAAATATAAAAAAGTTTGGAATAGCATACACCTTTATACTAACTTTCTGCTTTCTTTTTTGCCCACCAAAACATATCCATTTTTAGTAAGAACAAATACTTTCATGCTGGACTCTGATATAGGAGATATACAATAAACAAGTTTCACCACATTTAACTATTACAACTATTTTATGAGGCAGACACTGTTGTTGCTTCCAATTTTCGGATGAAGAAGCAGAAATGAAGAGAACTTAACTAATTTATCTAAGGATGCACAATTTGTGGGGTTGGTAAAAGCATTGAATCTCCACCAGTTCAGCTCCTGAGGTCATGTTCTTAACAGCTTTGCCATATTGTCTCTCCACTTCTAACAGATAACTATCATTTAAGATTTTAAAATAGAATGCTTAAAGCAATACAACAGGAAGTTAATTAATCTATGTTTAATCAGTACAGAATGTAACTAACACTTGAAATATCAACAATTTATATCAACTTTAAATCACCTGGAGGTAGAATTCATGATGACTTAATGTCCTCATTAAACTCCAAATTCACATTTCTTACATTTTTTTCATGTTGTAATCTATTTGAAGCCTATGCATATTCATTGTAACTTATAGTTTGTATCAGATATACTTCATGACAAAGAGATAATTGTATAGAGCCATTAATTCATTCATCTTAATAACTATGCTGACTTTACAATGTTTACATGAAGTGAAACATTTTGTTACATGTATCAGTTTTTCTGTGGATTTCTCCAGTTACACTATAAGCTCATTGACAGAAAGGCCATATCTTATTTGAGTTACTTTGAAAAATGCATGAAATAGGAAACATTGCCAAAATTATAACAGCATCAATGTTTCTGTGTAAGGATCTGTCCAAATGCTGAAATAATTTAAACAGTTGGTCTTAAGTTACATAAATTTTATAGCCTGATGTTGGAGTATACGTAGTTATATTTCCTCATTTTTTTCATAAAGCTTAGGATAATTATTAATTACACAGTATATTTTTGTTTATTGATTAACGTTTGTCCAATCACTAACTTCTTAGCTCTATAAGGGGCAGAATTCTGACAGGATTTTTTTCACCACTATAGCTCCGACACTTAGCCCAATGCCTGACATATCATCACTGAGGTTATTAATTACCCAAGTCTAAACTGAATTAACAAATTCAAGAACAATTGGTAAATCCTTTTATTTTCTTTTCTTTTCCTCTGAAAAAACAGAATGGCTTTTCTAAGTCTACATCATCTGAAAAAGATGTGTACTTCCATCTGGGGCTCTCATGAGTGCCTCACACTACAGGGCAAATGTCTGGTTACCATGACTCAGGACATCCAAATTGCAGCAATATTATGTTTCATTTAACTTCAGATAAGAGACCAAAGATGGGGAAATAAAATGAGGGCAGTGAGTTAAATTGATGGGCCACTCTCTGTTATTCATTTCCTGACTCTTTTTACATAATAACATGTTGGAATATCAAGTCACTAAACCAGTACATAGGTGCCAGAAAAATATAAGAGATTGACTAATACATAAAATGTTTGAACTGTATTCAAAATACATCTGAGTTCTGATTGCTTTGTACTTATTTTAGTGTCTGTTTGTTTCTACTCAGTGTTCAGTCCCTCTTTTTCTGCTAATAAACTAATTTTTTAAAAAACACAATTTTATTGAAATGTAAATAAAGACACTGTTGTTCCCAAGGGCCAGGGGACCTGTGTTAAATCAACAAGAACCTCTGTCTAGAAATTTGAGCTTCCCAAATCATGCAAAGCTATTGGAGTTGACAAATTCCAGCAGAAAACACTCTCAAATATTTTTAATCCAGATCTTCAAACAGACCTATTTCCTAATATTTCTTTCTAAGTTCAGTTTTATGAGGGTTTCTTTTAGTCTGTCAACTATTTCATATTCATTGAATGATGTGATTTTGCACCAAGTAGCCTGGATCTGTTCAACTTTCCTGCAATAAGAACATTAGTAGCTAGATGAAGCAACGATGAAACATTTAGAGTTTGGCTCAGAGGAGTGAGTTCACTATGGGAGTGGTTAGGGTGATTCATCTGGCAGTAACAGTCAAAATGCATTAGAATAAAAAGATACAAGTACCAGGAGGATCAGGCAGGAGGTCAGTGAATAGTTTACACAAGAAGCCAGAACTGTTTTAATGCAGATAAAATGAAAACTGAAAACTGTTTAGTGTTATATAGATTCAAACACAGAATACATCAGTGTTTCTTTCCTTAACTGCAACTAAGTCGTACTATGTGGATGCTAATATCAATGCTAAATACTATACTGGACATCTATCAAGTTGTCTGTTTTATCACCTATGCCATTTATATGATGTCAATGGTGGCTCCAGGCTCAATTTCTCCCATAGGGAGTTGAGTTTCCCACACATACCCACCTCTTTCCTACCTACAAATCATCTCTCATATTTCATTATACAGAAAACTCTTCTCTGTTCCTTTCAAGTTGCCCTTCATTGTTTTAATTCACTGTCCTTTATTTATCTTGTCAAAGATAATAATTCTTCCTCATTTCCTTTAGACTTTGTGGTTCTCTTCAAGACTCCACTTTGTTCTACCTTTGTAGTCATAGCAGACAACCAGGTCTTCCACTTCACCAAGAAATGTGATGCTGTCCAGTATTCTGCTCAGTCTCACCAGCCTCTTACATAATGTTCCAGCACCATGCATGGGTGAGTCTTCACCCTACTGCACTGTCATTGACCTTCACACCCTTATTCAGAATGTTTTCTCTGCCCTACAAGATTGATGCCTCTTTGACCTATCCTTGCTTTGCTTGACACATGGCAATTCTTTCTTTCACTTTCTGTTCAGGTCTCTTCTCCCCTGGAAAACACATATTCCTCCATCCGTTGAATTCCACAGAACCTGTGGACTCAGGAACTATTGTAAATTTTCATTATCATTATATTTTGGGGTTTCTTATAAAATTCCTATTAATGTTCCTATTACATCCACTAAAACATATAATTTTTGAAGTTAGGTATCATATTAATCATAAGAGTCACATTTTTTTGCATAAGGAAATTGTGTTCTACATGCTAGATATGGTGCTAGGCACTGTAAATACAAAGATAAATGACACGTATTTCCCAAGGACCTTAAACTAGGTGGAGCACGACAAACAATTCTAAGAATACAAATAATAGTGTAATAACAAAAGAAGGGCTAGGAGAGAAAAGAAGAGGACACATTATATTAAATAAAAATGAGGCAGAAATGACATGAAAGATTTTCCTGGGGTAGTTGATATTTTAGAAGATTTTCAAGGATGACTTGCTAGATTAATTCTCTTGAATTATGGCTTTAATTCCAGCATGGAAAGCAATTGGAAATCATCACTCTCATTTTTACATCTAGAAAAAGCTGAACAAACTGAAATTCAATGACTTTCTTAGATACATCAGAGGATTGAGTTCACAGAGGAAACTACCAACCCCTACCTAAGGTAACAAGCAAATACAGAGAAACATAGCTGAGATCAGTTAACTAGTAGAAACCACCGTAGGCAGTAACTGATGGTAATACTTAAGTGCAGCCCTGCCTAGTTCTCATGGTGAAGACTGGAGAGAAATCTTTTCCCTCCATTCTTTGGGGAAAAGAAGAAAAAAAAGTAACTGTTATAAAATTATCCCAGAGTGTTCTCTATAATAAAAAACTGCTATCAATGGAAACACTTTACCAGAGCCTTCTCTGACCTGGGAAATGGGCAATTAGACAATTCCAGCCCCATGTATTCCCATAAAAGGAGGGGAAAGAAAGGCTATTATATACATTTAAGGTCACTGTCAAAAGACTTGGACCCACTAAATAAACTGAGATTTAATTACTTGCTATAAGATTACAGAAAACTACTCTTCCCAACATGTACAACTTCATCAACAGGGATTACCACTGAGAGAGCTGCAAGTTACAGATTCTAATTAAGAAGGAGTTCTCAGGGAAGCCCAAATACAAAAGGATAGAAAAATAAACTAGGAGAAACTTAATTCTGTGGAACCTACAACAATGCAAACATTAAACACACTAAAGGCTGATTACCTCTGTTTTATTACCAGATATGGCATGTCTGGCTTTCTACAAAAATTGTACAGTATGCTAGTAGCAATAAAAAACAAAGTCTGAAGTTACAAAGCAGGCATCAGAACCAGACTCAGAAGACTCAGATATGACACAGATTTTTAAAATTACTAAATAGGAAATTTTAAAATAATTACAATTAATATGTTAAAGGATCTAATGGAAAAGGAGACAACATTTAAGTGCATACAGGTAAAGGAAATCAAAAGAGTGAGGCTCTAAGAAAGAATCAAAAGGATGCTAGGGGAAAACAACAACAACACTGCAATAGGAATGAGGAAGGTTCAAGATGACCTTATAAGTAGACTAGACAGATCGAAGGAGAGAATCAGTGAGCTTGAAGATATGGAAAAAGAGTTTTCCTGAATTAAAATGAATAGAGAATAAAGAATTTAAAAAGTGGAATAGAATATCAGAGAAGTATGAGACAGTTACAAATGGTATAATATAAGCATAATCTGAAGATGAATATCAGAAGGAAAAAAAATAAAGGACACAAACAAATATTTGAAGTTATAAGAGCTAAGAATTTCCCCCAAATTAATGGCATACACTAAATCAAAGACCCACAAATGAAGGTATACATTTTTACAATTTGCTGCAAAAAATGCATGCAGAAAGACTACTTCCCAACATATTCTACGAGGCCAGCATTACTCTAATATCAAAATTAGACAACTTACATTACCAGAAAGGAAATCTACAGACCACTATCTTTCATAAACTTTGATGCAAAAATTCTTAACCAAGTGTTAGCAAATTAAATCCAACAATGCATAAAAAGAATTATATACCACTACCCAGTGGGGTTTATTCCAGGAATGCAGGGCTACTTCAACATTTGAAAATCAATTAATATAATCACTCCCACTAACAGGCTAAAGAAGAAAAATCATATGACCACAACAAATGATGCAGAGAAACCGTTTGCCAAAATTTACCAGCCACTCATGATTTTAAGAAAAAGAAGAGGAAGGAAAAGAAAGAAAAAGAAGAAGCTTAGCAACTAGGAATAGAATACTTCCTCCACTTGATAAAGAACATCTATAAAAGTCTACAGCTAACATTACACTAAATCATGAGAAAATAAATGCTCCTTCCTAAGATCCAAAACAATTCAAATATGTTTACAGTCACCATTCTTTTTTAACATTGTACTAGAAGTCCTCGTTAATGTAGTAAAAAAAATGTATTTATATTGGAAAAATATTAAAACTTTTTGTTTGTGGATGACATGATTATCCACATAGAAATCTGAAAAATCTGGCAAAACCAACCAAACAAAAAACCCTCCTGTAGTGATGAGCAAATATAGCAAGGTTTTAGGACACAATGTAAAATTTAAAAATAAATTTCTTCAATGTATATAAGCAATGAATAATTGGAATTGGAATTTTAAAGCACAATGTCATTTACTCTAAAATAATAAGTTAACTATGTGAATAATAAGTAAAATTATTAGGTAAACATCTAACAAAATATGTACAGGGTCTATATAATAAAATCTACAAAATTCTAACAAAAGAAATCAAAGATGATCTAAATAAATAAAAAGATATTCCATGTTCATGGATAGGAGGACTCAGTATAGTTTTGATGTCAGTATTGATCTATATGTCAACTTGATCTATAGAGTCAATGCAATCCCAATCAAAATTCCAGTAAGCTGTTTGGTGAATATTGACAAATTTATTCCTTAGTCTATGTAGAAGTCAAAGAACCCAATAAGAGCCAATACAATAATAAAGGAAAACAAAGTTGAAAGACTAATAGCACTCAACTTCAAGACTTACTATACAGCTATAATAATCAAGACAGCATGTTATTGGCAAAGAATAGCCAACTAGATCAATGAAACAGATTGAAGAGCCCAGAAACACGCTCACAGAAAAAAAAGTCAGCTAATCTTTGACAAAGGAATAAAGGCAATTTACTGGAGAAAGAACAGTCTTTTGAACAACTGCTGATGGAAAAATTTGAGATTCATATGCAAATATAAAGGCATTTCAAAACATTCATGGAAAGATTCATATTACTGTTTAAATCTATTTTTCCATGAATGTTTTGAAGTACCCTCATACATACATACATATATACATAAATCTAGACAGACACATTACACCTTTCACAAAACTAGTTGAAAGTAAATTGATTGAAAATAAATCATACGTATAAGTGTAAAAACAAAACTACAAAACAGGTAGAAAATAACATGAGAAAATATAGATGATCTTGTTTGTTGATGAGTTTTTAAGTATATCATTAAAAGCATGATCCATGAAAAAAATGATAATTTGGACATTAAGTTTAAAATTTCTGTGTAAAAGACACTGTTAGGAGAATGAAAAGATAGGCCATAGCCTCAGAGAAAACATTTCCAAATCATATATCTGATAAAAGACTTGTATTGAAAATATACAAAGAACTCTTAAAACTCAATAACAACTAAATTTAAAAATGGGTAAAAGATCTGAACAAACTCCTCACAAATGAAGGTATACAGATGGAAAATAAACATATGAGAGGATGTTCAACACCATATGTCATTAGATAGTTGCAAATTATAACAAAAATGAGATGGCACTACAAACCTATAATATCTATCATCCAAAAATCCTTCAATACCAAATGCTGTGAGAATGTAGAATAACTGGAACTTTCATTCATTGCTGGTGGGAATGCAAAATGTAAACACAACTTTGGAAGACAATATGGCAGCCTTTTACAAAGTCATCGTATGATCCAGAAATCACATGCCAAAGTATATGCCCAAATCAGTTGTAAACTTATGTCCACATAAAAACCTGCACAGGAAGGTTTATAGCAGCTGTACACATAATTACCAAACCTGAGAGCATCCAAGACGCCCTTTAACAGATGAATTGGTAAGTAAACTGTGGTACATCTCTAAAATGAAATGTCATTTGATGATAGAAGGAAATGAGCCACTAAGCCAAAGTAAGACATGAATAAACTTTAAATTCATTTTGTTAAGTGAAAGAAAACAGTCAGAAAAGGCTACATGCCAAATGACATTCTCAAAAAGGCAAAACTATAGAGACACTAAAATGATCAGTGATTTCCAGGGGTTCTGGAGGGAGAGTTGGAGATAAGATTTTTGTGGTGTCAAAACTATTCTGTATAATACTATAATGGGGGATACATTATGCGTTTGCATAATTATGCATTTGTCATATTATACATATTGAAAATTATGCATTTGTCAAAACCCATAGAACAATACAATACAGTGAACCTTAATTTTATCTACAGACTTTAGTTAATAATAGTGTACCACTATTGATTCATTGATTGTAAGAAATTAGTGTAAGACACTAATACAAGGTGTGTACTGAGAAAATGGGAAGGGAAAGGGGTATATGGAAAGTCTCTGTACTAGTTGCTCAATTTATCTGTAAACTAAAAATTCAAGTGCATTAATAAAGAAGTGGTGATGTCTGTGCCTGAGAATAGAATTAGGAAATAAACGTGAAGTCATTTGTATAACTCAGTTGCTCACCACCAATGGTTATTTTGCTCCCTAGAGAACACTTGCAATGTCTCGGATGTTTTTGATTATCATGACGAGGACAGGGGCAGTGTTACTGGCATAAAGTGGGAAAAGCCAGATGCTGACCTACAATGCACAGGGAAGCTCCTCACAATAAAAAATTATCTGGCCCAAAATATCAATAGTGCAGTGGCTGAGAAAACTTGGAGATGTATTTTAAAAGGTCAGGAACAGAAGCCAAGACCTAAGCCATAGATAATTTTGGCAATCATGATACAGAATTTAAAATTTACCCTAATTACTGTAGTTATCTCTTAAAGAAATTTTGGCAAGGTACGATATGATTAAATTTATGTTTTTAAAAAGTCACTTTGGTAACAGTGCAGAACAGCTGTTCTCAATCACTTGACACTCTAATGTATTCTGATTTTATAAGAGGTGTGTTGCAAACTCTTTGTTACTAATAATTAAATCAGAACTTTAAGAAGCTTTAAAGAACTTTTACAGAAAGGAAAACAATAAGTGAATTCAAAGCTATCCTGTCATAGTACCACTCATTCACTTGCATCCCTTTCAGAAGAGATGCTAAAATAGAGGCAAAAAGTGTCTTTCCCAAGTCATATGCACCATGATGGTTAGGAAGACAAAAGTATGTTCATAATAATGATGTAGAATAGAATTTGGAAAGAAAAACAAAAATGGAAGAGTTATTACAAACTGTTTCTATTACCCAAGAAAAGAATAAAAAGAGGCTAAACCAAAGCAATGACAGTTGCAAAGGGAAGGGAGAGAAGGTAATCAATTTAATAGATTCCAGGGACTTGTCATGTACTTCTTCTATACTGTCTCTAGTGAAAGATGAAGGAAGTACATACATATGCCTTCCATGTCAGACTTATAAAGTGATTAGTATGGCCTATGCTATAAACAAATATTGACATGACACAAGATTATTCTGTATTTCATTCACTTACGAGAGAGGGGTTGGGGAGAGAAAGAGAGAGAGAAATTGTTTTCTCTTTCAGAGTAATAATTTATAATACCAGCAGGGCTTGGATGACAGAAGACAGAAGCATATATATCTTTGCTTCATTTCCTCATGGTCTAGTCAAGAACAACTTGAATTGGTAGCTAGAATACTTGAATTTTTATCCTCCCTCTGCTACTAAATAGTTGTGTGATGTTTAAAATTTATTTTTAATTGACAAATAATAATTGTGTGTATTTATGGGGTACAATATGATGTTTGATCTATGTATATATTGTAGAACGATTCAATCAAGATAAGTAACATGGCCACCACCTCACCAGCCTATATTTTTTTGTGTGGGGAGGATGTTAAAAATTTATCCCTTCAGCAATTTCGAAATATATAATACATTATTATTAACTGTGGTCACCATACAGTGCAACAGAAAACTAAAACTTTTCCTGCCATCTAATTGAAACTTTGTACCCTTCGATCAACACCTTCCCTTTCCCATACCTCCCCTCCACCCCATTGTCTGGTAACTACCCATCTGCTCTCCCTTTCTATGAGACTGATTTTCTCGGATTCCACCTATAAGTGAGATCATACAGTTGTGTGAGTTTTAAACAAGTCATTTTGCGACTCAAAGATCTGTTTTCTTATTTCCAGAATATACAAGTTGGAAGACATTCTCCAAAATCCCTTGAAATTCACAATGTTAAATATATATAAATATATATATATATATATATATATATATATATATATATATATATATAT
>NW_007726175.1:988423-1134960 GCF_000696425.1 Galeopterus variegatus | reverse complement strand
ATATATATATATATATATATATATATATATATATATATATATATATATGTATGTATACATACTTTCTCCCTTTCTATATTGTAGTTCAAGCCATCATCATTTCCTCCCTGAAACACTGAATTCATCCCTATTGAATATCTGGGATTCTTTCTTGCATTCCGCCAATCAGCTCTCTACAGAGCAGACATTAAGATCTTTTTTAAAACTCCTCTACATAAAAGGTTTGCATTTTTCTTGCAATAAAGATGGTTATTATTTACAAGGCAGGTCTGTCCTGGTTCTTACCTACTTCTATCTGAGCTCTAACAACACTATCCTCATTGTAATTGTTTAGTTTTTTGGTGTTGTGGACTTTTGCTTTTGTGGAGTTGCATTTATTTTTCTATAGTTCTTAAAAAATATTTTCTGCTGGGTTTATACAATTCTAAGCAGGTATTCTTTCAAGCACTTTGAAGCTTTTATTCCACTTGCTTCTGGATTCTGATACTGCTGTTGAGTCAGCTGTCAGTCTAATTGTGGTTTCTTACAAGGCAATTTCTATTTTCTGTAGCATTTTCTGGTTTCATTATGATGTTTATTCTCTTTTTAGTTTATGGACTTCTTGAATCTTTCCGAAGTCATAAAATGTTCTCAGCTACATCTTCAGATATTTCTCTCATTTTACTTTTACAGTCCTCTTCTTTTGGAGCTCCAATTAGATATCTATTAAACCTTTTCTATAATTCTAAAACTCCCTTTTATATTTTCTCTTTCTGAGTTGCATTTCTGATCATTTCTTCAGATCTATATTACAGTTCACTAGTGCCCTCTTTGGCTACATTTAATCTAATAAAAAAAATCATTCATCAAAGTTTTTTAAATTATTGAGTTTCTTTTTCTAGATTTTTTTTTTTTTTTGGTTTTTTATGTATTTGCCACAGAATAGTATTTTTAAAATTAAACTTTTTATTGCAATCATTGTAGATTCACATGCAGTTACAAGAAATAATAGAGAAAGACCACGGTACTCTTTACCTAGTTCCCCCCAGTGAGAAACTATACTTTCTTATTTCATAGGTTCGTATGTGCCCTTTGATAAACACAACTATCTCCCTGCTGCACAACTCCCCCCGCATCCTTAACCTGTCAACTACAGATCTTGTCTCCATTTCTCAAATGTTGTCTTTTTTAAACTGTTATATAAACAGAATCATAGAATATGTAAGCTTTTTTGATTGGCATTTTTCATTCCCACGATTCTCTAGAAATTCACCAAAGTTATTGTATGTATTATAGGCCGGCCCGTGGCTCACTCGGTAGAGTGCGGTGCTGATAGCACCAAGGCCACGGGTTCGGATCCTATATAGGGATGGCTGGTTTGCTCACTGGCTGAGCGTGGTGCTGACAACACCAAGCCAAGGGTTGAGATCCCCTTACCAGTCATCTTTAAAAAAAAAAAAAAAAATTGATAATATGGATTGTAGTTCAACTATGCTACTGAAGGACATTTTTCCAGTTTTGTCTATTACAAAGAAAGCAACTATAAACATCCTACAGGTTTTTGTATAAACATATGTTTAACTTCTCTGGGATTAATGTCCAAGTATACAATTGCTGGATCCCATGGTAATTTTCATCAGTATATCCTCTTTGATGAATAGTCTGTTTATATCTTTTGCCCATTTTTCTAATCAGATTGTTTGCTTTCTATGGTTGAGTCTTGGCAGTTGTTTTATATATTCTAGATGCCAAACTTTGCTTGGATTTTTATAGGAATTACATTTAACTTACAGATCAATTTATGAAGAATTGATATTTTACTGTGTTGGGTTGTCAAATTTACAAACATTTACATCTTTTTGATTTATTTCAACATTTTTAAGTTTCACCATATATAGTCTGTGTATCTTTTTTAAGATTTATATTTTATTTATTTTCTTCAGACCAACTGAAAATGGTATTGTGTTTTTTAAAATTTCAGTTTCTATGTACTCTTTGTTAGTATACACCAATCCAGCTTTTGTGTTTGATCTACATCCTACAACATTGTAAAACTCATTGTTCTAGGAGATTGTTTAGTTTTTAGATTCTGTGGGATTTTCTATGTAGAAGATCATGTCATTTGCAAACAGAAATATTTTTCCCCTGTCCAATCTGCATATCTTTTACTTCTTTGTCTTTCCTTACTACAGTGGCTAGAAATTCTGGTATTATGTTGAATAGAGTGGAGAGAAAAGAAATCCTTGCCTAATCCTGAACCTTGTCTTTCACCATGAAGTATAATGTTACCCCAAGGTTTTTGTAGATATCCTTCATCAGGTTGGGGAAGTTCCTCTATATTCGCAGTTTGCAGATAGTATTTATCATGAATGGATATTAGATTTTTTTCAAGCACTGTTTCTGCTTCTATTGATATGATCATATGATTTTGCTTCTTTAACCTGTTGATATGATAGATTACATTTTATACTTTTTTTTCACTTGTCTCGAGATTTCATAATCACTTTTTGAGGCAAATGTTATTATGGATGCTTTAAAATCCTTGTCAGATGACTACACTATTTGATTCATTTTGGTTGTTGGTATCTGTTGACTTTTTTTTCACATTCAATTTGTGATTTTCTTGTTTATTGGTGCGGTGATTTTTGATTGTTTGAATGTTTTATTTTTCAATTTCTCTGGTTCCTAGACAGTCTGTCTTCTTTTTTCCACCTTTCAGAATTTTCCTATTTTTTTTTTATTGTTGTTGGATTATGGTTTTTTTTTTAGTTGTATGTAGGAGGATTTGTGAAGAATAAGCTGTTTTATTGTCATGGAATCAAAGAGCTGTATTTCCAGATTTTCTATGTTTTTTTCTTTGTTTTTGGAAATCTAATGGTTCAGTTTTTATGTTTCATGCTTCCCTCTCATATCTTCAATCCTTAATTTTATCTCTTTGAATGCATTAAATATAAGTATTTTATATTTTATGTCAGGTATACACAACATTTAATGTCTCTTCATCTGAATCTGTTATCCCTTATTTCTTCTGGCTCTTGTTCATTCATAGTGCCTACTTTCTTTTTTGTGTTTTGTAAGTTTTAGCAATCTGCTCATTTTTCCTTAAAATTTGCTTTGGGAATTCTTTGACACCTTTGCTAAATGTGGTTCTCCACAGAAGAATTGCCTTTGGAGTCCTGGTGACCCTTCCAATCCAAGACAATTTCAATGGAATTCTGAGCTTTAGGTTTTCAGTTACCCAATTAGTGAAAAATTGGGCTGCAGACTCATGAACAATCATGCTTATCATTATGAACTCACTGGAGTGATTTTTTTCTTCTTTCTACAGCAAGCATTGAGTTTCAAGACAGGCAGTTTTTCTTAAAGTTCCTTGTTGTAGCGGTTGTCAGGTGGATATTTTTACTTCTCTGTTTCAATGATGGTTTAGAATTTATTGGTTCTGATTTTATGCAGGGATGGGGAGGACAGTTGTCTCATATTAGAGTGTCCTCCTATACTATGAGTGGGCCCTGGGCCTTTTTCATGTCTATCCTGTATCCATGTGATACTAAGAATCGTGTTTATTCATTTTGGCAAATTGTCTCAAGATAGAGAGAACTGGCTTCAGTGCTCTGCTCACCTAGCTCATTCCTTCTTTTCTTAGTTTGATCTGCTAAGTACTCATTTTATTTCCAATTCACTGATTGAAATTTCAAACATTTTATCTAATTTCATTTGTTTCTTTTCCAAATTGGGTGCAGAAGAACATCTGTTCTTTCATACGCTATCCTTTTTCTTTTTGAAAATATCTATCCTAACCTATCAGAGTGTTAGCTAGATTTTGTTTTGTTTTGATTTATATCAGCTAACTGAGAAATTTTAAAATTGTAAAAATTTAATACAAACTTGTATACAGATCTTACAGTGTGAAATACAGATGGCATGGTCAAGAAATATTAAAATAAAGGCTTAAGTAACAACAACATTATATCTACTTTGAAAGAGGTATATTGTTTCCTGCTTTCTATACAGAAAAATAATAGCTCTTTCATTTATAATTGACCCATTTTCTCATCAAGCTATATTCTGTGTTTATAGTAAAAAGTCAGAGAACAAAGAACAAACTCAGAAAAAAATTTAAATTTTTTTTTCAAAAAATTTTAAAGAATAAAATGGATCACATAGTAGTAGAGAGTAGTTTGGCAGTTACCAAAGGCTGGAAAGTGTAGGTGGGAGGTGGGTAGTGAGAGGTTGGTTAACCAATACAAAATTATAGCTAGATAGAAAGAATACGATCAAGAGTTCTATAACACTGTAAGGTGATAATAATCAGCAACCATTTATTGCTTAATTTCAGTTAGCTAGAAGAGAGAATTTGGAATGCTCCCAACATAAAGAAGTGATGCATGTCTGACGTGATGAGGAAAAATAATCAGTGGTTGCCAGGGTTTCAGGGGATAAGGGAGGGAGGAATGAATAGGTGGAGCATAGAGGATCTTGGGGGCAGCAAAACTACTCTGTATGATAGTGTGATGGTGAATACATGACATTATGTATTTGGCAAAACCCATAAAACTGTACAATACAGAGAGGGATCCCTAATGTAAAATTGAGTTAATAATAATAGATCAATATTGTTTCATAATTTTGTAACAAATGTACCACACTAATGTAACATGTTAGTAATAGGGGAAACTGTATGTGTATGTGAGAAGAGAGGGTTATGGAAACTCTGTGTACTTTCTGCTTAATTTTTCTGTAGTCCTGCTATAAAAATAAAGTCTATTATTTAGAAGTAAATTTTAACCTGTTCTACTGAGTAGCTCCTGACTTAACTCTTGCATCTACTTCTTTCCTAAATATTTATGTACAAAATATGCTCTAAAATCCCTGACTTTGAGATCACAGTACAGATTCAATGTATGAGAACTACTTGTTGACTAGTTTGTTTGGAGGCAATTTATAACCAATTCTGAGCCAGTCTATAAAAAGGCAAGACTGCAGCTACAAATATTGCTGCAACAAATACTACAGATATTGCTACTACAAATATACAGATGATATAACAAGTGTAACTAATGAAGTAGCCTAATAGATGCTGTAAAAACATTTGACAAAATTAAACATATATTCATGATAAAGACTCTCTACAAATTGGGTATAGGAAGAAAGTATCTCAACACAGTTAAAGCCATATATGACAAACCTATTGCCAATATCATCCTGAATGGGGAAAAATTGGAAGCTTTTCCCTTAAGAACAGGAACTAGACAAGGATGCCCACTCTCGCCACTCCTATTCAACATAGTGTTGGATGTACTAGCCAGAGCAAACAGGGAAGAGAAGGAAATAAAGGGCATCCAGATTGGAAAAATGAAGTAAAACTGTCCCTGTTAGCAGATGATATGATCCTATATATAGAACACCCTAAAGACTGAACAAGAAAACTCTTAGATTTAAAAGCTGATGTCAGGAAAGTTGCAAGATACAAAATCAACATGCAAAAGTCAGCAGCACTTCTATACTCCAACAATGAACTAGCAGAAAAGAAGTCAAGAAATCTAGCCCATTTACAATAGTCCTCCCCAAAATAAAATACCTAGAAATAAATTTAACCAAGGATGTAAAAAATCTCTATGACAAGAACTACAAACCACTGTTGAGAGAAATTAAACAGGGCACAAGAAGATAGAAAGATATCCTATGTTCTTGGATTGGAAGAAGTAACATTGTGAAAATATCCATACTGCCCAAAGTGATCTACAAATGCAAAGCAATCCCCATCAAAATTCCAATGTCATTTTTCTCAGAATTGGAAAAAACAATCCTAACATTCGTATGGAACAAGAAAAGACCATGAGTAGCCAAAGAAATCCTGAGCAAAAAATAAATAAATAAATAAATAAAAATAAAGTGGGAGGCATAACACTACCTGACTATAAACTATAGAACAAAGCTTTAGTAACCAGAACAGCATGGTACTGGCATAGAAACAGAAACACAGACCAATGGAACAGAATACAGAATACAGAAATCAACCCATGAACCTACAGACATCTGGTCTTTGACAAAGGCAAAAAGACTGACTCTTCAGTAAATCGTGCAGGAAAAATTGAACATTCATATGTAGGAGAATGAAAATAGACCTGTACCTCTCACCATATACAAAAATCAACTCAAAGTGGATTAAAGAATTAAATATACATCCTGAAACAATAAAACTCCTTAAAGAAAACATAGGGAAACACTCCAGGAAGAAGGAATGGGTACATACTTCATGAATAGACCCCAAAAGCACAGGCAACCAAAGGAAAAATAAACAAGTGGGATTATATCAAACTAAAAAGCTTCTGTACAGCAAAAGAAACAGTTAACAAAGCAAAAAGACAACCAACAGAATGGGAGAGAATATTTGCAAAATATATATCTGACAAAGGATTAATAACCAGAATATACAGGGAACTTAAACAACTTAACAGCAAAAAAAGTAATCCAATTAAAAAATGGGCAAAAGAGCTGAATAGGCATTTCTCAAAGAAAGATACATGAATGGCCAACAGACTCATAAAAAAATGCTCAACATCACTCAGCATTTGGGAAATGCAAATCAATACCACTTTGAGATACCATCTCACTCCAGTTAGGATGGCTAATATCCAAAAGATTGAGAATGATAAGTGATGACAAGGTTGCAGAGAAAAAGGAACTCTCATTCACTGTTGGTGGGACTGCAAAATTGTGCAGCCTTTATGGAAAATGATATGGAGGTTCCTCAAACAATTACAGATAGATCTGCCATATGACCCAGCTATTCCACCACTGGGTATATACCCAGAGGAAAGGAAATCATCATGCCCAAGGGATACCTGTACTCCCATGTTTACTGCAGTGCTATTTACAATAGCCAAGAGTTGGAATCAGCCCAAATGTCCATCATCAGATGAGTGGATAAGGAAAATGTCATATATCTACACAATGGAGTACTACACTGCTATTTTTTAAAAAAATGAAATACTACCATTCACAGCAACATGGATGGACTTAGAAAAAATTACATTAAGTGAAATAAGCCAGGCACAAAAAGAGAAATACCACATATTCTCACTTATTTGTGGGAGCTAATAAAAATAAATAAATAAATATACAAACAAATAAATGGGAGGGGGAGAAAAAGAAGACACAATAATCACAACAATTCCTTGAACTTGTTAAGTGAACAGATATGATGTTGATGGGAGGTGGGTGGAAGAGAGAGGGGGAAAAAGAGGAATTGGTAAAGGGACATGAAAATCAACTACATTGTATATTGATAAATTAAAATAAAAAATAAATTTAAAAAACCTCTTTGCTCACACATATTTTTTTCTTATGTTATACATTTTCTCTGTTCTTTCACAGCCAAATATTTTTTTTTCTAAATAGTGATATCACATACTGGATTTACTTTCTTAGTGCTTCAAACCAGTATTATCTGTATTCCGTGTTCAATAAGTCACTGAAACTACTCTTAAGAATATCACCAGTGACCTCTCTGTTGTCAAAACCAAGTCACACTATGTTTTGTTACCTGAATTATTAATAGTCGTTCTGAATGAAAACCAGACTTTCCGACTATCATATATTCTATTATTCCTGCAAACCACAAAATTACACTTTTTCAATCACGTCACTTTATGCCACCCCCACAGGCAAAATCTCTCAATACTTTCCATATAAGTTAAGGTACATTCAAGAAGTTGAAACTAACCTGGGAATTTCAAGCACAGTTTATTTAATATTGACAAATGGCTCCTCAGCTACCAGAAATGTAAAGCAACAAGGAGAACTACAAAAAGCTGCTACAGCCCCTAAGGCTTAAGAACCAAAGGACCACATGTGAGCCAGAAACTAGGAGGCCATCAAAGCCACTGCTCTGACCACCAAGGGGCTTCCAGATGGCTGGTGTTGGTACCCAGCTTGGGGCTGGGGGAAGGAGAAAATGGGGGAGCAGGTGATAAGAACTTTGTGGGTGCTTAGGGGTCGCCTCTGAAAGTGCTATGCCGTTGGTCCAGAAATATCAAATGGCACTGGAGCTGATACTGTCTGCTGATGCTGAGAGAATGCTGACAGAAGCTGGAGGTGCGAAGAGAGTCCCTTTTCCTCTCCTGTGACCTTTCAATCTCACACTATTACCTAACAGATAATAAGAAAACTTCAGAGATGGAGTTTGCAGACTCTCATTCCCAATGTTACAGAGCATATTATGAAATTGGCAAGCCTGGCAGTGAGAGACACTAACCACCACAGTTCACCCCACTTACAATAAACCTTTGCTTCCAGATTAATGTACTACTAAAGCATCACTAATTATTTTCTATTTGATCACCAGAGCAAATTTAAACTTTCTCATTATGCTCATAAATTATATCGTATCCCTGGAGTACGTGTCCTTCTCTGTCACTGGAAATTGTATCTATCAATGTTTCAGTTCTTCTCATAAATTTGATTTGCTTAGAAAATTTTTCCTTATGCTCCCAGTTAAGTTCTTATTCTTAGCATAGTGCTTGGCATATAATCTATAGGGACTTTATGTAATTAATAGATGAAGTGCATTTTCTGTTTACATTTGTATCTCTCTCAAGGTTATTATATTCTGCCTCTTTCTTCAAATAGGTATTGTTTTGCTAATTCTATCACTCCACAAGTTCCTTAAGGGTAGAAATGAGGTCTTTCTTACTTCTGTCTGCAGTTCTCACATGTTAAGTGCTTATTAATTGATGTAATTTCCAAAACTGATGTATACAGGAAAAAAAAAGCAACTAAGATTTTAGAAACACATAAATTTTAATTTTAGGAAGGCAAAAAGTTTACCTTCTTCAGAACATGATTTTTTTGGTTTTTCTATTTTGTGCTTTGCTGTTCTTTGATTATGATTAATATTTAAGAGATCAAAAATATCTAAATTTCAGTAGCTCCAGAAGTTTCTCTGTTCAGTCGAGTGATATTTGAAAATTTCAAGGCATTACTTTATTATTTTATTATGGTGCACGCAATTGAAAATTTATGTGAAAACTTGTCTTCCCAATGGTTTAACATCCTGTGTTCTCATCTGAAAACCACCCCTTGGCTCTGTAGAAAAAGGATGTCCTGTAGTAGTATTTTTTTTTTTTTCATAGTATAGCAAAAACAGTGAATCTGAACAACCTTTCATTGTTTTAGATCTGCAGAAGTTTAGTGTCCTCAGGAAAAAGGAGTGTTTGAATTACCTGTCTGCTCTGGATTTGAAAAACAAGATTTCAGAGCTTCAATCTCATGAATAATTTCAATTTCTTTTTGATCAGCAGAAAAATAATGGAAATTATTTTTCCCACTTGACATCACTAATATTCAAAATCACTTATTTAATAAATTGCTCATAGGAAAAAAAACATTTTTTATTTCAATGACAAACCTTATTTATTTGTATGCTAATATTCTAAATAAGCATTTGTAATGAAATGATGTTTCTGCTGTTGACAGGACTGGTGCCATTTTAAGAAAACCCCTCCATTTTGTAAAACCTCAGGCGGGAAAACCCCGGGCAGGGAAATGTGGGAGGAGCTGGGAGGAGCCATGCTAACTGCAAAATTAGCTTATGTACTGTTGGCTTGCTTGCATTGGCTAATAACTCCTAGCGCGGTGATCGGGCGACTGAGTTGCCGCGTTGCAGCTTTAAAAACCGAAAGCAAAAACGGCTCAGGCTGCACTCTGAATTGGCTAGTGTGGTCCCAGCTGCTGGCAATAAAGTTTTATTTTTTTCCATATCAGTTTCCAAGGGTGATTTCTCCCAACCACCTGTACCACCAGTAATACAAATTAAAAGTATGCTGTAGCTAAGAGCTAACAATTATCTGATAATCTGCTGCATTATAAATCGTGTACATGCTGAAGTGTATAGCATACTATAGAAAAAGGATGTACTGTAAGTAGTAATTTTTTTCTTAGTATAGCACCACAAAAATATGAACACCCTTTAACTGTTTTATATCTGCCGAAGTTCAGTGTCCTCAATAAGTTACTGACACATGATCTCAATGAATTAAAAATTAGTTTTCATTCAATTATTTTTTACTCAGTATTTTGAGGTTATGCTATTGCTTTTTGAGTGTGCTAATTGAGGACAGCAAAATAGGGAAGATGTAAGCGATAAGAAA
Organism: Galeopterus variegatus; assembly: GCF_000696425.1. NCBI lineage: Eukaryota > Metazoa > Chordata > Mammalia > Dermoptera > Cynocephalidae > Galeopterus > Galeopterus variegatus. The sequence goes on along the minus strand of NW_007726175.1, from coordinate 1,124,830 downwards.
TCATTAAATGCTAATATTAAGAATAATTATATTTCACCAATACTCGCTCTTGTTTATATCTCTAGAACATTATTCTTTCTAGTATAGTAAATTTTATCATGTAAAATTAATATGCAAAGAGAGGTATATTTCCAGAATTAATACTCACTTAAGCAGATGAAAATTAGACAAAGCCGAGCGATTATAATAAGGGATGTTTGTTTCCATCAATCCCTTAACTTGATTTTAAACTCCATGTGGTTTATTGATTTATGCTTGACATCTGCCCAACCTTTTTAATTCAATGCATTTTTATCGGTGACTAAAACCAATAAAAGTATACTCACATAACTGAATTTCTTTGTAGTCATAATTTTACCTACAGACTAACATTACATTTGGAGTCTCATGATTCTAAAAGCACATTATGTACTAACACTGAGACAAGCCTTAGAACCAATTTGAGTATTATTGGACAGAAAAGCATCCAAGTGTCTGCTTCTTTCTGAGAATATCAGCTGATAAATTATGGTGCTGGGTCCTGTCTCTTTATGTACTCTAATGCACCTGCAAACCCCAATTTAAGTGGCTTTTGCAGCTTTATTGATTTGTGAATTCTGGATGTTTTTAAAGGGAATCACTAACAAGGAAGACAGTGCTTATTGTGAAAATGTGAGGGAAAAAAAGTGTGCACGTCACACTGAGATATTTACCAAAAAGGAAAACAAAATTCCTCTTATAGCAACAGCAGGACAAACTATAAGTTTTAAATAGATCACAAGTGTTTCACTGTGGCCCAACAAGCCTCAATCATCAGAATATCTATTAAGATTTTTTTTTCTAGAAATAGCTCATCAGACAATTTCTTTCCAAAAAAAAAAAGTTATATAAAATAATTTAATGGAGCTATTATGCACATTTTTTGGCTAAAAGCATTCAAATAAATGTTTACATTGGTTATTTGCACTCAGGTTATGGTAATCATGAAAAGCAGCAGGAATTCCACAAAAAAATTGAAAATGAAGAAATGAGTGCGTGTTGAGCAGTTATTATGTGTATGATGCTCTTTACAAGACCTTCAATGTATATTACATGCAGGATACTATACTTGTTTGCTGAAAGACTTTATATTAGCTTTAAACAGACTAATTACAATGTGGATGTCCAAGAGCAGAAACAACAGGTTCTCTTCTCTTTCTCCTCTTCTGTCCTCTTCTTCCACCCTCTCTTCCCCTCTCCTCTTCCCTTATCTTCTTCCTTCTCTCTCTTCCTCCTATTTTTTTCTCTCTCTCTCCTCATATTCTACAGAAAAGGGCCTCTCAAAATGAGTTACCCTGGGATCTTGTCAAAATGCAGGATTTTTATTCATTAGGGTCTGGGGATTCTTCATTTCCAAAACATTCCCTAGTGATGCCCTTGTTGCTGGTCTGCCAACCATGCCTGGAGCATCAAGACTACAGAACTCAGTTTCGGCAACGCTGATCTAGGCAAACGGTAATGAGTAGCTAATCAGGGGATGCTGACTTTGAGACTGAGAAACAGAGAACTGAGATGAGCAGATTTTTTAGAGCCATGAGGTTGAGCTTAGAAGGAGGGACTAGGGAAGTGGTAGCTGACCAACTCTAGAGTACACTTTCCATTTCTTTATCAATTCTAAATTCCTTGCTTTAATTTTATTTGCCTATAAAGACTTTTCTTATGTCACAAAAATGAAACAGAAGAGGAAAGAAAAGAAGAACTGGGAATGAAAGAGATCATAGTTTAGGGTTGCACGTAAACATAGGGCAGAACTGTTTGCCTGTTCAGCATCCTTTCCTCCTGCTTTTGGCAGCAGACTTAGACTTTTCCTTTTGTAAACTATCTCTTTGCCATTTCCAAGTGAGTCTGCTGAAATTGTTGCTCAAGTCTCCAAGTGGGTGGGCCAGTAAAACTTGACTTTCCAGTAATGTGAAACTTGAGATTTGTTACACAAGGATAGAAAGTGATCAGAGTTAAATCATTCCAGTGATGGGACTTGTAGGAGACTGGCCTTTATTTCATTTCACTGAGGTCCGTGCTCTTGTCTGTGTTCCTCCCATCGTGTGAATGGTTAAGTATCCCCTTATAATGACTTCCTGCTTAGGTGTTATAAAACCAACTATTGATCTGAATGCTTTCATTCACTACTTAATATAAAGAATATATAAAACAAAGGATATGTATATTTATATATCTTCTGTTGAATTAGTAATTATGCTACATTTTTCACATTTTTATTATCCAGATAATACAGATATTCATGACCTTTATAATGTGCATACTATCAATTAATTAATCTACTGATTTATTTGTCACTAATAGAATTTAGATAAAAATAAAAGACATCTACATGTTTTGAAATGTAACTTAATTTTATATGTATCCAAATTCTGACTAAATATAAATAAAGTTTATATGGAGGATCTCATATAGAAACATACTTCCATTTGAAAGGAAGGAGATAATCATGCATATATGGATTTATAAGAATCCATCTAGATATCCTGGAAGCATAACATGGGCAAATCAGCTCTTGCTACTAGACAATCACATTCACATGTACATATGAGAGTACGTCAAAAAGTTTGTAGAAAAATAGAATTTAATATGAATCTTTCCATGAATTGTGTGTGTGTGTGTTGGGGGGGCGGGGGGGGCTGGCCTGTATGGGGATCCAAACCGTTGGCCTTGGTGTTGTAACACTGCTCTGACCAACTGAACTAACCAGCTAGCTTCATGAATTTTTTGAAGTATCCTTGTAAGGAAGTAGATTTTCTAACTCTGAGTTTATTGTTCTTCGTTTTTTAACATTACTATACTGCTATACATATCTCATTTGTAAAATGGGAAGATTATTAATACTAGCTTCAAAGGATTCTTGCAAAGGCCAAGTGAAATAATGTATATAAGATGTTTAGACAGTTTGACACATACTAAGAAATAAATATTTGTTCCTTGTCTTTGCTTTTCTCTACTGTTTTTGTGGACTGTTCCTCTTCCGTGCTCTAATATACATGAACATGCACATCAAATACCCAATACTCAACCAGGCACACATGCTTGCATATGTGATCTAGAAAACTATTGGAATTCTGCATGCAATCTCTAAGTCTTTGGAACACAAAATATTAAATTGCTTTAAAAATGTGCATACATTGCATATTTTTAAAATGCTCCAAAGGGCTCCTGAATGTAATTTTAAAGATGGTATCTAAGAGGTAATACAGAATACACAGCAAGTAAGAAGAGCCCTAGAGTAGACATTATTAGGAATTGGAATGTGCTGATTATAATAGGTAAGCACATAATTAGGCTCTGAGTTCTCCTCTTAACTAAAATAAATAAATAAAACTTCAAGTTTCATTGTTTTTATTGGATAAAATAAAATGTATAACTAAATCTGTGGAGACAGAGGAAAATATATTTCTGGAACTATGTAAATATTTCTCTGTAAGGCACATTTTTGCCTGGGGCCACATTTTGCCCAGAACACAAAATTATTATTCAAAATCCAATATTTCTTTTTCGTATGTGATTATTTTATAAAAACTAAGAACATTGATAAATCCTATTGCAGTCTAAGTGTATATCTTTGGAAAAGGAGATAAACTTTTAGGTATTTTATTTTATGGTGAGATAACATGATATTAACTGATTTTTAAGAGTTCCTTAGACTGTTTCTTTCAAGTAACATACATCTGAGATAAGATTTTGATAGGAGAGAGTATGAATTATTATTGAATTCTCAAAGTGTGCAGATCATGCTTCTTGTTATGGGAAGGACCATAATTTAAATACTAAATTTGGGGAAGACAGAGTTGTATTCTTCATGAAAATTTATGAGATGAATTACTTATTCTTGCCCAAAGCAAAGGCCAGCTAACTTCAGTAGGACATGGGCTGCAGGAATATTTATAAATAGAACTGATTTTGTTATAAAAATTGCAACTTTACAAACACTTACAAAAAATATATAAATTATCAAAACACTAGTGCTCTGGGTAATGAAAAAGAATCTTAGTCTGAGATTGTATAGGGCAGAACTTATAAAGAGATTGCCTTTTCCATAAAATTACTTGACATGTGATTTTAGATAGGACTATACATTATGGGATCCAGCTCACTAAAATTAGATGAATGAATTGGATAGGAAAGAAATGACTTTTTAAAAATGTTAATTTAAATCAGAATTCCTATCCTGAAGTCCATGGACTTGTGGAGGTCAATGGATTTCCTGAACAGTGAATGTTCACTTCAAAAATTTTATGCGTAATTTGTAAACATATACATATACAGTTACCTGTGGAGATGATTTGTATTTTACATAAAATACTAGAAGAGGTTCTTGAACAATTAATAACTATGATTTAAATATTGGTGAATAATATCAAATATGGAAAATTATTTTTTATAATTCATTTTGTTACACATTTTGAGGAACCATCTGTCAGTAATCAGCAAAAGGAGTCAATGCCTAATCACATAATAACATTACATAAAAGTTTAAAAATCACAGTAGATTTCAGGTTTAGGTATAATGGAAAGACACTGAAAGATTATGCTAAATAATTTAGATACAGATTAATAAAAGGTATGCTCAAAAGCAGTATAGATATATCAATATATATAATTTCAAAATTTAATGAATAATATTTTTGTTTTTTGGAGCTGTGCTCATTTGTGCTTATTAGTTCATAGACTTATCTTTGCAATTATGAAACTGCACTCTAACTGACTGAACCAACCTGGCCAACTCTATCTTTGCAGTTAAATGCAAGACATTAATCCAAATAAATTGAATAATATGAAGTAGCAGATATTATTGTTTGCCCACTCAATAGCTCTTTTTTTCAACCTCTACTTCCTTTTTAACAAGACTCCAGATTTTTATTTTAATTTTTAGATTAGGCAAAGCAATTTGTTTAAAGTGGACTCTTTTCCTCACCCCAGATCCTGAATCAGAGATGTCCTAAATGGGTAATCCTGTGACTAATTGCCAGTGACTAACTTACTACTGGAACTGACTGAAAGTGTTCATCCCAGTTCAAAAGAGAAATAGGGGAAGGAAGAGAGGCATGCATCGTTAATTACTTCTCTTCTAGACTGGTCATAAGACATCATACATAAAGCAGCAACAGCAATACTCGGGCCATCAGAGAGAAGAATTGAAAGTTGTGTAGAAACTACCCCAGTTCTGTTCTATTACACATTGAGCCTTTAACCAGGACTTTGATTTGAAAAAAATCAAGAAAAAAATTTCTATTGTTTAAGACAATTTGAGGTGAGATTTCTATTACTAACACCTAAAAGCCCCCCACACAAGTGTCATGGAATACCATCTTCAGTTGTCCCATATGGAAATATTCATAAAATTGAACTCCAAGTCTTAGCCATAATAATATTTCAAACACAAATGAGCAATATCTCAATAATACTCTAGCATAATTACTATCTCAGTCAGAAAATAAAAGCATCTACTGTAAGAATGCAAATTCTAAAAATTCAAATATAATATTTAAAAAGAACTGCATATTAACATGAGTTAAAAAGTATGTTAAAGGGTTAGAATATCAAGTGAATGTAAAAATGTCTTTATCATACTTTGAGATATAAAACTGAATATATAATGTTATAAAAATTATTGAGAACAGAAAATACTTCTATTACAATTTGTATCTCTTGCTCCTACAAAAGAGCCTGGCACAAAAATAATGCATATAGATATTCAGTAAGTAAATGAATTAATGAAGTAAATTTCTCCAAAGAGAGTTTTGTGTAATAAAAATGCATGGGAAGTTGAGATACAACTTAATGAAACAGTAATAAAATAATTTCCATTACTGTTGATTATATAATGATATTTATATTATTAACATTAATAACATAAACTTATTTTAAAGTTTTATCATTTTTATATTTTTTACAGAGGGATAATTGGGGTCATAGTCTCCCTATTTTTAGTTTAATATTGGGATATATCCTAATTAATAGTGCTTAAATAATTACAGCTTCAGGCAGTGGTCTTGCCTCTTCTTTCTCTTCCATCTACCATTCTTCCTCTAGTTTAATTTTTGCCAGATTTATTTACTTTCTTCCGTTCCTTGAACTCTCCAAATGTGCTTCTGCTCCAGGCCCTTTGCCCTTTCTGTTTTCTCTGTCTGGAAGACATTTCCCCAGATATTTCCATTGCTCAATTCGCTATTTTATTTAGCCCTCAATTCAGAAGTCAAGGTTACAACAGATACAATAATTACTTCTAGATCATTAGTGCAGAGACACATTTTGTGTTCATGGAAACTCAAGTAGAGAAGCTAGAAGAAATTGTTCACATTATTTTTATTGTTATAAAATGATAAAAATAAGTCTTAGACTCAGATTTGAAGATATAGTGATAATCCAGAGACATTTTTGGCAAGATATTTGTTGAAAAGAATTTTGACTTGTAATGACTGTTTTTGAGAAAATAAAGCATGTTTATACATATTAATCATGTACCAGTGCACTTCAAAAAGTTTGTGGAAAGTAGAATTGAAAGATAGTATGAGTCTTTCCATGAACTTCTTGAAGGTATTCTTGTATTTACGCAATTTTCATAGTCAGTGGTTAGCTAGAGGCAGTTTGCACCAACCCACAGGAGCCAATCATTGTTTTCAGAAATTTTGTGATCCATCTGTGATCCAAATATCATTAAAATCAACATAGCTATCGTTAAAATTAACTTATGCTTAAGTTATATCAAAAATAAAGGGAATAAATACTCAAAATCCAACACTTCTGAATTGTTTAAATACATTTAATACTAAGGCAATTTTCTCCTGTCTTGAACCTCACAACTCATTTTCTTTCACAATTTTATCCATTTTTTCTTAAGCAGTGGATCACTCTTAACCCATTACCCTCCACTGCTGTTCATCCCCCTGACAAATGTAACCTTCAAAGGCCACTTTATTCTCACAGTTGTTGGTTTTTCTTGATATGTTTAACACTTCCAGTAGAATTTAAACATTGACTTTTGACATAGAGATTTAAGAAAAATAAAATTATAGACCAGTGCTTGCAGAGTAAATCCATGGACCCTCCATTTCTTTAAGTACTGTCATTAATTAGGTCAAACTCCCATTTGCTTTTACACTGCCTTCTTTATATATATCTTTGCACCTTAATTACAGCAATTTTCAGTTCAAACCAATCCCTACACTCAATACACATACACACTGCACATAAAATCTACATTTTGTACTGTGGCATTTAATCCTATCTCTTTTTTATACAATACAGTTCAATAACAACATCTTCACACTCACTTCAAAACTACACACATACACATAAACACACAAGTCTCAGGCCCTCACATTTCTGTATGTCTTGCACCACAAAGGAATCTCTCTCATTATATAAGTTGTGAAATTGAGATGTCTCAATAGGGGGTGTAAGTTGCCCAGAATCCTGTAGCCATTGAGTAATAAAAACAGGAATATCACTCAGCTCTTCCGAAAGTCCAGTTCTAAACTCTTTTTTTAATATTTTTTACCATCGAATCTACACTACTTGGTAAGATTCCTCTAACATTTGAATCAAGTTCCTTAAAGCTAATCTATTTTTTATTATACTTCAACAAAACCATGGACCTCATACTTATTTTCTGGTAGAAATAATTGAAAAATATTTTAAAATAAAGTAGTTATTTATAACAATTAAGAAACAGTAAGTTATATTCTAAGACAATTTTAAGGCGTATTGTGTTTTTTAAAAAGTAATTGATTTGCATAGCTAGGTGGGTTTTACTTAAGAGAAGGATTTTAAAAAGGGGGAAATCTAAAAAAAAGAAATTAATGTATGTTGTAAACAATATGATGAACTTCCTCTAAGAAAGAGAAATTCTAATTTTCGTGATGAGTCACCTTCTTATTTTCCTAAGCATCTTTTTAATGTTTCAGTTTGTTATGTTCAAATCTAAAAAGTATAAGGTCTGCTTAGGTATTCAAGAGCCTAGCAACAAGAAGATTGTTTTAAACCATTTGTTACTTTGCTTGTAAAACAAACTCCTTTATATAGAAATGGAAAAACAAAACTGTTCTGTTATGAATTTTTTAATTTATGTTTCTGGCATTCCTCATTTTTTCTGGTTGAATTATTGTTAACATGTAAACTTTTACTTAAAAATATTTATTTTTGCATTCTTAATGTTCAGAAACATACAGAAATTATGCATATAGCTAACTGGAACTTTTTTGTTAATGTAGTATTATACTGAGCACATGGGAGTCAATTTAATGTAACTGTATGATCATATGATAGTGTATACTGAATAATACCCATAGAAGGAAAGCATTCTCTCAGGTCTAGGTATATGAAAACCTTTAAAAACAGACAAACAAACCTGGAAACCTTATGCGTGTTTATGTGTATGTTTCTTAACTTATATATCATGTGTATCTTAAAATGTATGTTTGAAAAGAAGTTGGGGAGAGACAAATGTTGAAAAGTGATATTAGTTATACTGGTATATATTCACTTCCTCAGAACACTTTTGGCCCAAGTATCTGTTATTTTGAACAGCAATGGGTTCAGTAATTAATGATAACCAAGCCAGTTATCATTAATCTATTGCTTTCATTGCAGAACTTCTTATGATAATTCTTACTCTCTCCCATTCATTCCTCTTTCCATGGGTAACTCAGGGGGGACAGCTATATTATCACAGACTTGAACTTAATATACTGGCATTTGTACTTTTTCTTATCTGAAGAGAAACGTGTCAATGAAGAAAACAATTTTTAAAGAGTCTGAAAAATGGAATTCAGGAGCAAGAACGTATGAGAACATGTGAAATAGAATAGCAAACCTGAGACTACAAACATGCTAATCTTACCCACCCCTTTTTTGCTTTGCTGGTTCTCTTTTCTAATCAAGACTAAAGAATCACTTACTTTAAACTCATTTGTTATGAAAATTATAAACAACTTTTCTTCCTTTGTTTCACTGAAATTTCCTTGTAAAATTTCACATTCAGCAGTATGGCATTTAAATAGTGTTTTGGCTGACACGATACTCTAGAGCTTCTCTTTCCCCGCTAAAATATATTGTCTGTGTATAAAGTACAACATACAAAAAGTTCAATGCACTACTGTCTTTGCTCGAATGTGAAGAAAATTTCTAAAGCTTAAAACAACAACAAATACAGACTTTAAGTTTTAACAGAGGGAAGAAACAAGGAAAATATAAAACATAAAATGTTTTTACCTTAATATATCAGCAATCAGAGATCAGAATATTAATATCGGGTCCCCCAGGAGTATAAACAAGTTAAAGCTAAGACTCCCACGTTAATGTAGAGACCATAAAGAGGAGTAAATATGTCAATAGCCCCTCTGGTTATTATCAGTAACAAACTAAAATTCCGTCTGTAAGTAGATTTTCCAATTTAGGATCATGGTATTCTACATTTATTAAAGTTAATAAGATATGGATCATAATGAAAAATTACTGCTAGGAATGAGTCAACAAAAACATTCGCAACATATTTGGATAACCTTGAATAAATTACATATTAAGGTTACCATATAATGAATATAAAATAATCATGTATAAAATATTTAAATAAATATCATATGGAATTTAGAAATTAGCATAGAACATAGCTTATAAAATGGCTAGGTAGTTATTAAAAAAATAAATGTAATTTAGAAAAATATAATTGTTAGATTAGTCAATGCATGTCATAAACAAAAGAATAGACAAAGGTAAATCAACGTTAGGGAACTAGAAAATAAATCTGAAAAAATTACTCTCAGTAAAGATTAAGAAGTAAAGAAAATGGAAAACATGAAAGAGTTTAGGATATATTCTAAAAAAATAAGTTAGAACTTATATTTAACATGTTTCATAGGAAACTAGAGAATGAAGAAATCATAGAAGAATATTTCCAGAATTGAAGAGAAATATCAATCCATAGATGCAAAAAGCAAAACATAGAGTATTAAGGAAAGTAAAATTAAGGTATTATCTAGATTTACATACTAAAATTTCTGACCAACAAAGACAAAGAGGGTATCTTAAAAATAACCAGAAATAAGTGACAATTAAACTGATATCATACTTCCCAACAGCAACAGTGGACTCTAGAAGACAGTGGGATAACATCTTCAATGAAGAGAAAACAAATAACTCATTGAAAACAAAAAAGAAAAATTATTCACAATAATCTAAAATTGTGTACCTAGGAAGAAAAGACTATTTTTCTAAACTGAGGACAAACTAAATCCTTGATAGATAAACAAAACTGGAAAGAAATGCAGCAAACAGACCTACACTAGCAAAGTGAACCAAGACAGAAGGTTTAAGATAGGAAAAGGAATTATGAAAAAACAAAGCACAAACTGAGAAAATATACTTGCAAATCACATAAGCAACACAGGATGTATATTCACTAAACTCAAAAACAAATTGTGGAATTGGTAAAGGGCAATGAAAAATGATTACATTGTACAATGTTGAATATACTACTTATCCTGATTTGATTATCACATATTGTACACAGGTACGGATATTCAACTCTGTACCCCAAAGATATGTACAATCAACTAAGTTTCAATTAATAAAAATATTTTAAAGAAGGAAAAAAAAATTGTGAATCAGGTAACTTAAAAAAAATGGGAAAAAGAAACAGGTATCTCACAAAAAAACAAAATTATAAAACAAATATATAAAAAGAGCACAGACGATTTTTAGGGCAGCGGAACTATTCTGTATGATACTGTAATGGTGAATACATGACATCATGCATTTGGCAGAACCCATAGAACTGTGCATGTGCAACACAGAGTGAACTCTAATACAAAATTGAGTTAATAATAACATACCAATATTGATTCACACTTGTAGCAAATGTGAATGATTACATTGTGTAATGTTGAATATACTAATTATCCTGATTTGAGTATCACATATTGCACACAAGTATGGATATTCAATTATGTACTCCACAGATATGTACAATCAATTTTATTTCAATTTTTTTAAAAAAGGAGAAACCACGTGAGTGTGCAGTTGGGGGCGGGGGGAGGTATGGAAACTACAATTTCTGCTCAATTTCTATATAAACCTAAAACTGCTATAAAAATAAAATCTATTACAAAAAAACACAAATATATAAAAAAGATATTCAATATCATTTATAATAGGTAAATGCAAATTCAGAAACCAATAAGATGCTAGTTTACACTCACTGGTTTAGCAAATATCAAATGTTGGATATGATTTATAGCAAAGTGTTGGGTTCTAGCATGTGGTTGTGTTAAAATGGCACAAGCATTTTGAAAAACCATTTGACATTCCATTCTTAATAATTTTTTTTACAGAAGCTTTAAGTTTACTGAAAAATTACAAAGTTATAAAGAGAGTTTACATACATCTCAAAGAATAAAGAGAAAAAATGAAGAAAAATCAACACAGGTTTAGAGAAATGTGGGACATCATGAAGCAAACCAATGTATGCATAACAGAAATAACAGGAGTCAAGGAGATTAAGAAGTAAAAAAAGTATTTAAAGTAATGACTCAACACTTAGTAAATTTGATTTTAAAAAACGTGTGTGTGTGTGTGTGTGTGTGTGTGTGTGTGTGTGTGTGTGTATAATCTACAAATCTGGGAAGTACAACAAACTCCAAGTAAAATAAATGCAAAGAGATCCACATAAATAGATCATAGTAAAAATGTTGAAAGACAAAGAGAAAATCCTGAAAGCAGCAAGAGAGAAATGACTTATCTCCCACAAGGAAACCCCAATAAGATGTAGCTAATACAATGCTTAAAATAATATATAATAGCTGTAAACTCCCATAATAAAAAAGAAGAAATATCTCAAATTAATAACCTAACTTTTCAGCTTAAGTCACTGGAAAAAGAAGAGAAAACTAAATCAAAACCAAGCGGAAAGGAAGACATGATAAAAATTAGACAGAAATCATTGAAATAGAGAATAGAAAAGCAACAGAGAAAATCAATGAACCCACAAGTGGATCCATTTAAAATGATAACAAAATTGACAAATATTTAATTAATTGGATCAGGGGAAAAAGAGAGAAGTCACAAATCACTAATTTAAAATGAAAGAGAAAATCTGAATAAATCTATAATAAGCAAAGGAATTAAACTGATAATCAAAAATTACTTACGAAGAAAAGCCCAGGCTTACATAGCTTCACTGAAGGATTCTAACAAACATTAAAAAAAGTATTAATATTCAAACTCTTCCAAACAATCTAAGAGAAAGAAGTCCTCCCTAACTGATTCTATGAATCCAAAATTACACTGATAAGAAAACCAGACAAAGACACCACAAGAAAAAACAAATGAACAAAAAACTATAGGTCTATATCTCTTATGAATATCAATACAAATATTGTCAATAAAATACTAGCAAGTCAAACCCAGCAACATATACACCACCAAGTGGTGTTTATTCATGATTATAAGGTTGGTTTACATCCAAAAATTGTTTAATGGAATGCATCACATTTATAGAATGAAACACAGAAAAACACATGATCATGTCAATAGAAACAGTAAAAGCATTTGACCAAATCCAACATGCTTTACTGGTTTAAAGAATCACTCAACCAACTAGAAATAGGAGGTAACTTCCTCAACCTAATAAAGAACATTTATAAATATCCCACAGCTAACATCACACTTTTTGGTGAAAGACTGAATGTTTCTGCCTAAGATAGGAACAAGACAAAGATTTTTACTCTTGTCACTTGTACTCCATACAAAAACCTTCACACAAATGTTTATGACAGCTTTACTTGTAATTGCCAAAACTTGGAAGCAATCAAGATACCCTTTGGTAGATGAATGGATAAACAGACTATAGCAAAAGAAATGTGCTTTCAAACTCCTCAAAGACCTGGAAGAACCTTAAACATATATTGCTAAGTGAAAGAAACCAATCTCAAATGACTACCTACTTTATGATTCAAATTATACTCTGAAAACCATAAAATATTGAAACACTGTATCCCACAAATAAGCACGTGTGTATTAAAATAAAAACAAACAAAATGATCTAAATAAAAGGAAAGATATCTATTATAGGTTATACTGTGCTCACCCAAAACTGATATGTTGAAGTCCTAACCCTCACTATCTTTTACTTGGAAATAAGTTATTGAGGATGTAATTAGTTAAGATGCCATCATACTGGAGTAGGGTTTGCTCCTAATTCAGTATGACTGGTATCCTTATAAAAAGGGTAAATTTGGACATAGATATGGACACAAGAATGCTATGTGAAGACTGGAGTTATGCTGCCAGAATTTAAGAAACTACCAGAAGAGAGGCCCAGAACAAATCCTTTCTTAGCATGTTTAAAAGGAGCATGGCCCTGCCGACACATTAACAACTGGTGATTGAAAATACAATTTCTGGATGTTGAACCTGTGGATACAGAGAGCTGACATTTCATATCCATGGGTTCCAACAGTGTCAACTGTGGGACTTGAGCATCCGCAGATTTTGGTATATTTGGAGTTCCCGTAGCCGACTCCCCATGAATATCAACTGAAGGACCACTGTAATACAGTTTAAATGGGTGAAATGTATGGTAAGGGAATTACGTCTCAATACTGCTATTATGAAAATAAGTAACTGAACAACTAAAATCATAAACGACCTGAATGAGAAACATATTACTGAGAAAATATCATAGAATACTATATAGTATATTTATAAAGTTCAAAAAGAAAAAATCAATAATATGCTGTTAGAATTATATATGTTATAAAAATTAGATTGAAAAGCTACCTGAATATTATAAACAAACTTAAGAGTTTGCCTACCTTGGTTATAAAGGAAAGGACACAGAAAAATCAAATTACAGAGGAGCACACAGAGAGACTGGAAGGTATTGGTAATATTCTATTTTATCGAACCCATCAATCAAATTTCTGCAATGTGGCTCCCATCCTCACCATTTCAGTAGAATGACTTTCTAAGGCTAGACTTAATTTTTGAAGTAACTTTCTGCATTTAATTTTGTGACTATTCTTAAATTTCTCCTCCTCCACATTGTATTCTTTTACTCATTCAAAAAAAGATTTCTTGAGTGCCTACCTTGCATCTGGTTAAGAAATTTGTTAATGTGGCCTTATCGTTATGCATTTTACAAACTTGTGGTAGAGACAGCCATCAAAGAGGCAAACAACTAACTTCACAGCAAGAATTGTAATGACTGCCTTTAAAGAAGACTGCATGGTGTGAAGAGGGATTAAAGCAGGTGAACCAGACTTATATTAGAGCATTCTGGCTCAAAGCTGGCTGCTGATAGAAATCATGTCATGAAATCTAAAAATCACCCATTCCTAAATCCTAACCCTGGAAATTCTGATTCAATTGGTTTAGAGTATGGTATGGGCATCAGCAGTTTTTAAACTCCCCCAGGTAATTCTAGTATGCAATTAAGGCTGAGAAATGCTTATGATAGAACTGGTTCTTAAAGTGTCCTTTGCAGACCTGAAGCATCAGCATCACCTGGGAACTTATTCAAAATGCAAATTCTTGGCCCTCCCCATCAGCTCCACTGAGTAAGAAATTCTGGGGGTGGGGTCAGCCATTTGTTTTACTAATTTACTAATGATTTCTATGCTGTTCTAACTCGAGAATCACTTTATTAGGGGATCAAAAAGCTTTCCTAAAGAAGTTTTATCTATTCTGAGGCCACAAATTTTAGTAGTAGGGTAGAGAGCAAAAGAAGTGTGTGTCTGTTTGCCCAAGTCAGAAACCTGGCCCTCATCTCTGACTCCTCCACCTCCAAACTGAATTGTTCACTATGTGCTGAGATTCTGCATTTTTAGCAAGGTGGTAACTGATGTTCATGTGCTGACCATGAGAACAGTCTGTTGGTAGTGGTATGGAGGGTATTTCAGTCAGGTGAGCACTGAGGATGAAGAAGCGTGGAGAAATACAGAAAGTGTCTGCTACAGAGGTATGAGAGGAGGCTAAAAAGGAAAAGGAAAATCATACAAAGCCTTGCAAGAAACACCAAGGTTTCGAATTTTAGCCTAAATTAAAAGAAGTCATTAACAGATTTAAGGAGTCTAGTAATGTAATTTATTTGCATTTTAAAGATTCACTCCAACCACTGAACCGAGAATAAAACAGAAGGAAAGCAAAAGTGAAAGTTAGAAGATTAGTAGGAGGCCGTTATAGTCGTCCAGACAAGCATGAGATTTGGGAATTACAAGTATGGTGCCAAGATATACAAACTTGGACATATTTGAGATATATTCCGGAAAGGGAACCAATAATTCTTTATGTATTGGATATGAGGTAACAGCAAAGAACATATACATAATAAGATGTATGTAAAATGAAATATATAAGATTGTAGATGTCTACCAGATAGCAAAGAGGAGATAACAAGTATGTAGTTGGCTATATAGGTCCAGAGTTCTGAAGAGAAGTTTAGTTTCAAGTTCACATTTGGAAGTCTACATATCATACACTGGTATCATATGTATTTTTCCAAATCTATGACAAACTATGGATAGAGCGCACAAAGCTGCACTGGTCTACAATTGAGCCTGAAGAAATTTCAACATTAAGAGATTTGATCCTGGTCTTCAGAGGACAGAAAAAAGAGAGAGAGAGTAATTTGGAAGAGGAAGAGTAGCCAGCAAAGGAGACTTAAGAGAAGCAGCTAAAGAATCAGAAAGAACTCCCAGAAGACTGTGGAGTTATGAAAGGCAAGAAAAAAAATTTCTTCTTGGAATATGGGTGAGACCAGCACTATGAAAAGTTGCTGACAAGTCAAATAAAAATAGGACATGGAAGTGTGCATTTGATTTAACAACAAAGTTCATTTGCAAGAGCAAGTCTAATGGAAAAGTTAGGGCAGAAATTTATTTTTTCCAATTTCAGCGTGAATAAAAGGAGAAGTAGTAGAGAGAATGTGTGTGAACAATTCTTGCCCAAAGTTAGTGCATCTTAATCTATTTTATAGGCATCTAATTTTCTTTTAATTTCTTAAATGTTGGTATTCCTCTTTTCCTCTTATTGTGCACATTTTTCCTAGTTATCTGAACTATACCCTTTCCTTTTAGCTAAATTTTGTCTTCAGAGCTAGTTCTTTATATTCAGCTAATTACTTTTTGGAATCCCCAAGTGACTGAGGATGCACACATCTCAAAGGCATCTCAGAAGAATCTGGACATCTCAGAGAGAAATAGCTAATGGTATTGATATAAGTGTTCAGCTTCAGTACAGCCTAAATCTGTTTATGCAAGAGGATATTGGAAGGAAAGAACGCAATAGATGAAGGAACAAAAACATCAACATACAAAATAAACAGGAGGGCAACGATAAAGCCAATTAAAATGTTTGACTGAAACTGTGCTGCTGATGATAAACGTATTTGTTCTCTTAATTATAAGTATATGAGTAATCACCAGGTGAGTAGTTTTTACAAATAATGTAAACGGAAGGCATATTTGAAAGGTGGACATACCCTAGTTTGAAATTAACTACTAGAAAGTACTAGGAAGAACTACTATAATTAGTACATTGAGG
Source organism: Galeopterus variegatus (assembly GCF_000696425.1). Lineage (NCBI taxonomy): Eukaryota > Metazoa > Chordata > Mammalia > Dermoptera > Cynocephalidae > Galeopterus > Galeopterus variegatus. The sequence goes on along the minus strand of NW_007726175.1, from coordinate 1,108,264 downwards.
AAGTAGGTATGAGATGTGTGTAGTCTGGAGGGGAGTAATACCTGTAAGGAGAAAAAGTGATCATTCTAAGACAGATCATTAAACTAAGGTTGGAAAAGCTCAAATAGTCATAAGATATGTCAAAATATTAAAAGAAACAAACAGCAATTCAAAGAGTGCTAAGACCTGTCTCAGGTACCTTTAAGAAAGATGACACCTTTGACAGAAGTACAAAATTGAATAGAGATTAAGAGATTAAAATAACTGCTTTTGCCATTCATGTGTGGAACACTTGACACTTTTTAATAATTTCAAATACAATGCCTTTAGTAGTAGGATGCTCCCAAACCCCAAATGAGTCTTCCCCCACTCCCCAACACACACAACGACTCTGATATCCTCACAGTAAAGGCCTCACTAAATTTAAAGATTGAGTACTGTGATTTAGCAAAGTTGAGAACCAGCACACCTATGTGCTGTGATTTATTTAGATAAAAGTTTGCTCAATATTTGGTATGGACTTTAGGAAGCCTTTGTTAAAATTCAAAAGGTGCTGCAGAGTAGTAACTTATTAGCGGGCCCATATTTTTTAGGGAATGTGGAAATGAGCTGCTAATTAATTCTATTTATTCATCAGTTAAAACATGTCCTATTTGCACTGATGAGGCTACAGGAAAAAGACAGCTCTCAGCCTTTAAGAAGGTCTTAGCTTTGAGCAAAATTCCATTGTTCATAAAGGAAATATAATTGCATTATCACAGACCAATGTACTTGTGCAAAAATGTATGGGAGCTTGAGAAGAAAAAGATAAAGACCAGGAAGTGTCAGCATTAAGTGAATTTTTATTTATTTCTGAAGCATGATATTTATATTAGGTGGAAAAAAAGTCATTCATTAAAAAAAAAAGCAGATGAGTAGTTAAAATGAAGTTAACTTGTAGCCTTTCTTTCTCCCTCTCATCCAACCTTCACAAATCCATTGCAAAGGAAGAAAATCCCTAACCTGAAACCTGTCAATCATACACTAACATTTTTCAGAGGCTATCAAAAGTTCAATCTGAATTTGTGAGCCTTTGTAGTTTTCCAGTTTCATAGTTGAAATTTTCTATTTCAAATTTTATTTTATTTTATTTTTATTGGAACATAGTTGATTGTACATGTCTGTGGGGTACTGTGTGCAATATGTGACATTTAAATCAGGATAATTAGTATATTCAACATTATACAATGTAATTGATTTTCATGGCCCTTTACTAATTCCTCCCTTACTCCTCTCCCCCTCCCCTTTTCACATCTCTGATATCTCAGTTCTGTTCTCTTCTTTTGAAAGTACAGTGTATTATTGTGATTGTTGTAGCTTTCTTTCTTATTTATTTATTTGTTTGTTTGTTTGTTTTTATTAGCTCCCACTTATAAGTGAGGAAATGTGGCATTTCTCTTTCTATGCCTGGCTTATTTCACTTAACATAATTTTCTCTAAGTTCATCCATGTTGCTACAAATGGCAGAATTTCATTCTGTTTTATGGAAGAATAGTATTCCATTATGTAAAGATGCCACATTTTCCTTACCCAGTCATCTGATGATGGACATGTAGGTTGGTTCCAACTCTTGGCTATTATAAATAGAGCTGCAATAAACATGGGAGTGCAGGTATTACCTTGACATGATGTTTTCCATTCCTTTGGGTATACACCCAGCACAGGGATTGCTGGATTGTATAACAGTTCTTATCTGTAGTTGTTTGAGGAACCTCCATATCATTTTCCACAATGGCTGCACCAATTTACAGTCCCACCAACAATGTAGGAGGGTTGCCCTTTCTCTGCATCCTCATCAGCATTTGTTATTCTCTGTCTTTTTGATAATAGCCAGTCAATGTGTTTCTGATTTGCATTTCCCTGATGTTTAATGGTGTTGAGCATTTTTCATGTGTCTTTAGTGCCTTATTAAATATTTTGTGCCATTTTTTTAAAAAACAAAGAGGACATAAAACATTAGAATTATTCATTCTGTGATACCAATGGGTAATATTTGGAACAGTTTCTTATATAATCAAGTATAATACAAAGTAGAATGTGATGACTGAAGTGCAAAAGAGCATGAGAGGATGAAAAATGGAGAGATTAATTCCAATTAGAAAGAGTGAAACTTTTGAGAAAAGTGCCTGAAACAATGGGGAGGGATATATGAATGTATTTCCTGAGAATAGCTTTTATACACCTAACAATGTTCTTGAAACTCTTTATATTATGTATTGCCATATATCTTGTTTTGTAAGTGCTTCTTTTTCACATGAGACTGACATGATTTATTACCATACCTATTTCTAGATACTGTGTTACAGGTTTTTTTCTTACATGCCTCAAAATATTATATATAAAGTGCCTGAAATGATATAATTTGACAGTAAAATGAATAGTTTCATCTATAGAGTTTTAAATAAATGATACAAGTGAATACTAACAGTGAAATTTCAAAATTTAAATCACACCCACAGCACTATGAAAGCAAAAACGTTTTAGGTATTGCTTTAAATATTTTTATGAGAAATGTATATTTGGTAATAAATAATTATTTGATAAATACTTGTGTTTATGTAGAATATGTTTTACTGTAGAATCTGTTATATTGTATATGCAATATTTAAATGCATTAATTTATAATCCTTACACAAATTCCAAATTGTTCTTATATTATTCAAACAATTTTGAAAGCTTCGGTTCATGAGAGGTAAATGAACACCTAGTCAATCCTGGGGTCCATATTACTGTCCATACACATCAGCATTACATATTTGACGATAGATGTTTCTTTTTCTTAGAGCTGCAAAGTGTTCCAGGATGTAACAAAGAAGGCTTCTGGGAGGTCCTAATGGTCTCATGGGAATACGTTCTTGCGTTGAGGGAAGTCTACATATGACACAGTGGTTTTATTTTAGACAAGTGATGGAGTAGATGATAGATTGTGAGTATATAATTCTGAATTAGGTTTTCTGAATTGTTAATCCCCCTCATACCCCCCAATGAGAGTGTGCACACACTCACACATACACACCCCTCATCCAGGAGATGTCAATATAATAGCAAAAATAAAAAATAAAGTCTATGGTTCAGAAAATTTCTCCTTCGATATTTTAAGTCAAAAAGGCCAGATTTTCTTCCTTTAATTATTGATTGCATGACCAAATGTCCCAAAGGTGCCATTTTCCTTTTCTTAAAGTAACTGGCATTTTCCTTATTTCAAGTTTTTAAACTCCAGCCTCCTTGTGTAATATCTCACCAAGAGTATTATGCACATCCTTGGTCATATTTTTATCATCACCTCACATGGAAGTATAACTGTTTTCATGAAGTAAGATTCCCGCCACCTGCTGGGCACACTGCTGGATGTTGTCAGGATGCTGTTGCCACATATTGTCCTGGGGTCCCTCCCTCCTCCACAGGAGCCTCTCTTGAAAAGGAACCTTTAGTTGGGTTAAAATTCTGCTGTAAGGAAATGCTGAGTTTATATCTGAATAAATAATCTCCATTCTTATATAAGAAGCCAAAGAATAACCTAACTACATAATTCCAGTGTTTCACTCTGAACATTGTTTCTGGCATTCATCTCTGTCAATTGGTTAAAAAAATCACTGATGTTCATTTGTTATTTTAGCTGGTACTTTGTTTGGGATTGCATTGAGTTATATAGATCAACAGGAAGATGAGTTGGATAAAACCTGACATGCAAATGTGTCTCTCATTTGGAATTTTGAATATTTTTTTCCATTTGCTCAAATATTTTATATTCTTCAGTAAAATGTTAAAAATTTCCTCATAGAATTAGTATACATTTTTGATAGGTTTATTTCTAGGTATTTTACAGTTTTTTTAAATTTAGTTATGCTTTCAATTGGTTATAGGTATTGATTTCAACACTGATTTTATACTTGGCTGGCTGATTTTATACCTGCATTTACCAGTGCAGGAAGATTTTATTAAAATACATTTTTTTATCTTTTCAGAGCATTTTAGTTGGAAGAGAAGTTATATGCCTTTGTTCGTTCAATCTGCCATTGATCTAGTTTCTTGAATTTAATATTTTTAAATTTGTGGGAGAAAACTAATTTGGGTATTCACAGCCCTAGAGTTCACTACAAACAACATAACTCATTTGTAACCTAGTAACCATGTTTGTCACTCAATTACATATTGCCATGCTGACTAAGTAACTGCTCCAAAGTGTCAACCTGGAAAGCTCAGAAATTTAAATATTTCAGGTCTGAAGAGGCAACTGTAATTCTTCACTGTTATTGCTGCCGGGAGAAATGGAAAGCTTTATAATATAACATTAGATTTTATCACTGAAAGCAAAAAAGAAAAAGTTATTTTCTCTTGTATTTCTTCCTCATTTAAAATCAATTTACCCAGAAAATATCATATTTCTTACATCATATGAAAACAACTATCAGGGCTGGCCCGGTGGCGCACTGCTACAGTGCACCGCTTAGGAGCGTGGCGGCGCTCCCGCCGAGGGTTCGGATCCCACATACAGACTGGTTCCCGCTCACTGGCTGAGCGAGGTGCGGGCGCGACACCGAGGGTTGCGATCCCGTTGCCGGTCCCGGTCTGGTACGGGCGCAACACTGAGGATTGCGATCCGTTGCCAGACACGAAAAAAGACAAAAAGGAAAAAAAAAAAAAGAAAACAACTATCTGCATAGGAATTTCTAAATATATATATTCACATAGATTTATTATATGCATAAGAGATAACCATGCTTTCCTTTAAGCAAAATGATTCTGATACCTAATCCTGAATGCAAGCATAATATTTTCCTTCACAGCTTCTTCACAAAGTGGTCCTGATTTGCTGTATGTTCACAGTGAAGACATACTTTATCATCAGTCACTCATGACTGCAGGCATGAGTTACAAGTCAAAACTCTAACTCCATGTGACTTTTGGAGTCTAGTTTGCTTTCTAAATTACAAATATGTGATAGCTAAGATCAGCCCCTTAACTTTGATCTGTTGTTTTAATAAATTCTAAAGATTCAAGTACTGAGGTATGGTGACTGCACTTGGTTCAGTTGGTGAAATATTATGTTGCCTCTTAAAATACTGCTCAGAGAACATATAACAACGTGTAACAATGTGATTTATTAAAAGAAAAAGAAGCAAGACCTGAGTTTTTATATGCTACTTGATTACAAAAACAAAAACGCTTTGTCTTAAAAAAATAAAAATAAACCCAAAATATTAGCAGTACATACATGTAGATATTAAAACTACAGCTAATCCCCTGACTTTATTTTTTCTTGTGTTTTACAAAATTGACCTAAGAACTGTATTATTTTTAAATAAAACACATTTCAAAAGTGTCATCAGTAAAGAAATGCAACTGTGGTAAAGATAAATAAAAGCAGAAAGAATGTAAACCTAAACTCCTTTATGTTGTATTCTACAAATATCATTTTTATATTAAGTCAGAGAAGAGTTGGCTGAGGACTAAAACCGACAATGAAGATGGTAATTTCCTTCCAAAAACTTTATTTAATTTTAAGTAGTATCAATCTGTGATACTATTATCAATGTCACAAAATGGATCATCTTTATATCTATTCTAAAGTCAATGTGAATAGTATATACTTAGTATTATGAATCCATTTTTCTTTTGTTCCTCCAGATTTATAACTTACACAAATAAATAATTTTCTTGCTGTCAAATCAAGCCAAATATAAGATACTGGTAAATGTTTTATTACCCAGTATCTCAGGCTAAGGACAAACATCAAAGAACAGAACATGACATGCCAATTTAAAGATTTATTACAAGTTATAATTCCACAAACTCACTTGCACCTTCCAGCAATCTCATTCTTTGGGGCAAAGTTGAATGTAGGGGTTGGACTAGGTATGATCACTCTATAAGAGCAGGGCAAAATGGCCTCTAATGATCATACTGCTTATTTTAATGTGTATTCTAATGTTAAAAATTCCTTTTTTCTAGTATCTTTATTCCATCCTTCATTGGCATATGTCCAATTCTGTTGCTTTTCTGTTTTATTTTTTCCCTGAACTTTATCATATTCTGAAATTATTTACGTTTTGTGTGCTTTGTTTTAGAGATTTGTGTGCATGCAACTTAGCTTTTTTTCTTTTTTACACATAAAGTTTTATTGAACAGAACATTGAGTTAATTTCCATATCCCTCCACTTTCTCCTCAGGCACTAGCTGGTGGTAACCCCAAGACTCTTTAGTAAGCAAAATCTTACTAATTGAAAAACACACAACTTGAGATTTTATTCAATATTCCTGTCTCAATGAATTGTGTTTACTAAGTTGATTAAAATATACTACTTTTTATGAGCCTTGCTTATCCCAAATATTGCAGTGATAGAGATGCACCATGCGGATGCAAGGAAGGACCCCTGCCCAACTCTAAAGAGTGTGGTTGGGGTGACAGCTTCCAGCTATTAACTGTCTGGTTCATCACAGCCTTTGAATCAAGGTCGCTCTTGATATGTCCACAGCAGATAAATGAGCAAACAATGGTTCAAAAAAGTAGGGTCATTTTCATATAATACAGGACTCTTTTAACAGGTTATCTTTCTTTCAGACCTCCCTGTTGGGCTGGCAGATTTCATCAAATCTAAACTGTATGGTCTGAAAGTTCTTACACAATCCTGCTGCTTCCTCCCCCGACACCGCCTTTTTTAAAGCAGGTGTCAGTTACTCTTTAGTAAACCTTTCTAGCCATTCTAAACTTCAACTCAGCCTATGCTGCTCAGATGATCCAACTTTCACATAATTCAGAAATTATCTCCTAATAACACTAACTCAAAGTATTGTAGACAGACTAACTATATCTCTCCACTGGGTAAAGACACCTTTTCTTAGTCTTGATATCATGTGGGGTGATATGAGTTCTTTATAATCACGATCTCACCAACCATATAACTATTGGTCTAGAATTGAGAAAAAAATTTGTAAATTTGTAAATTTGAACAATATATGACACAAGTTTGTAATCCTCAATCATCGTCAGTTTATTATTGAGAGTGGAATGGTTTACATATTTTTATGAAACACTTCCAGATTCTCAAAATAGAGAAAAAACTTTACATCTATATTCTGAGTATTCCTATTTCTTCAATTTCAGAAGTGAATAAGTCCCTTTTCAACTTGAGAATGGCTGTTTTCGTTGGCATATTTTTACTTCGGCAGCAGAATTTTAGCAGACATCACACTTTTCTCTGTCCTTGTGCAGTGATCAAAATAACAGCAGCTGCAGCAACGACAACAAAAGCATTGTGTTGCCTTTTTCAAAGATTAAAATCACACTAATATTTTAAGGTTTTTAACAAAATGGTTTATTCTGGGGTAGAAAGTACGTATTTATGTTTAGAAATAGCCTTCCATCATAATCCTGGTAAATCAATGTTTTGTCTCTTTTTTTCACTCATTCAAAATATAATGAAACATCTACCTGGTCTTTCCTCACACAGATTAATGTTATGGAATCCTTTATAAGTAGATGTAGTTGTGTGTGTGTGTATAGGCAACAGGTAGAAAGCATGTACCAGAAAGTTTAATGAGTTTTCTACAATTATTTCAAGTAATATTTAATTTTTCCTTTTCCATTTTCTTACTTTCATCAAATATAAAATTTCATAAGTTAATTTATAAGCTATTTTATTATTCAGAATTGTATCAGTTGCAAGTGATAGAAACTAAACTAACATGAGCTTAGACAAGGCATGGACTGTATTGGTTCATTGAGGAAACTATAGATCTCAGAGCAACCAGGACCAATAACTGGTGTATCACATGCTCACTTGTGCACTCTCACTTTCTCAGAGCTCCATTTCTCATATTCGCTGTCCCCTCTTGTTTCATTCTCCTAAATAAACCATCTTTATAAAGCTACAATCATTGACTCAAGCACTTTCCAGACTCCTCCTTCTTAGGTTCACATCCCAAGATAAAGTATCTTTCTCCCATAACTCTAACTTTAAAATTTCATGAAGGCCCTTTATTATATTGCGTGGCTGATCCTTCCTTCTGTGGTTTTAGAGGAGGTTACTAACAAGGGAACTACAGGGTTAGTTTGGGAAATGGGCTTTAAGAAGACCAAATAAATGCACAAAATGTGCTTTGCATTTTCTAACAAAAAGTGATAAAAATAGTAGCCAGAGAAAACCAATTGATGTTCACTTTTGTTTCTTCTATCTAATTCAGTGGAAATTCCTACTAAGTATTGACTGAAGTAGACAAATTAGCCACAATAAAAGCTCGGTGGAATGGTTAGAATTTAGTCTATTTAATTTTGAAATGCCAGACAAACAAATTTTTTGATAATTCAAAAAATTGTTTAACCCCTTATGAAAATTAATCAGGATATTCTCTTAAACTGTATTCACATTTGGGAGAGGGATGGGGTTGGTATGTCTGCCTCTTGAGAATCAACTCACTAAAATTCAGACAACTGTTTGACAATATGCTATGGAGTGATATAGAAAGATTTGTTTGCCAGATAGGCTTGATCCAGAGCTTCTGGCTTTAAATATGTACTGCATTCCCCAAAAATGTTGGGATTTTTTGGTTGTCTTTTCAGTAGGTGAAAGACGTATTGTAATTTAACCAGCATTAATAAAAATCTACCATGTTTCAGGTACTGTCGAGCACTGGCAATACACGGATAAACCCAGTGCAGAACTTGTCCTGTAGTTACATATAGTACAATTAAGAAAACGAAAAGTTAAAAATAAAATTTTGTATACACACATAAGCACATATACACACGAGTACTTCAAAAAGTTCGTGGAAAAATAGAATTGAAAGATGATATGGATCTTTCAGTGAACTTTTTGATCAAACTTTTTGAGGTACCCTAGTATGAATGATTTTTGTTACAATAAGGTTATATAAAAAAAATCTGCAGTAGTATAAACTGATTATCTTTGAGAAAAAAATATGCAAAATTGGAGACAGGGAGAGGTTTTACATTGAAGGTGATGTTTGATGAACATGTGGAGGAATTCATGAGTTTATCCTTAAGTTATGGATAGGCATAGAGTCACAAAATATGTGCTAAGGAATAGAGTAACAAAATAACATGGTATTTTGAAGAATTATAGGTATTTTGGATAAATGAAAAATAAAGCACATGGGTAAGTTTTAAAGACAACAAGATTAGATGGTTAGCCAAGGCCAGAAAAAGGCAAATCTTGTAGACTACCTATAGGATACTGGAATTTATTCTATTAACATACTTTAAACTTTGTGAACAGGAGTTGAGTGAGCTAGAAGGAAATAAAGGATCAAGTTTTCATTTTAAGAGATCTCACTGGCAAAAGTGAGGAAGAAAGATGAAAAAGGAATTGACTGTTAGTCATTAAATGAGATAGGAGGCAAGAGGTATAATTTCTTTTCTTTTTTTGTTTTTCTATTAGTTATTTTTTTCTACATAGCTGAATAGTATTCCATTGTATGTCATACAACAGGTTTTTAAAATACATTCATCTGTGAATGGGCATTTAGGTTAATTACATCTCTTGGCCATTGAGAATAGTGCTGAAATGAGCACTGGATGCAGATGTCATCTTGATATATTCGATTTCATTTCCTTTGGATATACACAGTAGTGGGACATCTGGGTCATAAGGTAGATCAATTTTTAGTTCTCTGATGAACTTCCATGCTGTTTTCCACAGTAGCTGTACCAATTTACATCCCAGCAAACAATGTAGAAGAGTTTCAATTTCTAAACATCAGTGCCAGCATTTGTAATTTTTGTCTTGTTGATAATAGCCATTCTAACTGGAATGAGGTGATATCTCATAGTGGTTTTAATTTGCATTTCTGTGATAATTAGTGGTATTTTCATGTGCCTGTTGACCATTTGTATGATTTCTTTTGAGAAATATCTGCTCAGGTCCTTTGCTCATTTTTCAATTGGATTATTTGTTTCTTTGCTGCTGAGTTGTTTGATTCTGGATGTTAGCCCCTTGTTTGATGTGCAGTTTTCAAATACTTTCTCCCATTCTAGAGGTTGTCTCTTCAGTTGGTTGATAGTGTCCCTTGCTGTACAGAAGCTCATTAGTTTGATGTAGTCCCATTTGCACGTTTCTGCCTTAGTTGCCTATGCCTTTGCAGTCTCCTTTAAAAAAGTGCTGGACACTCCCATTTGGGGATTGTGTTTTGCCTGTTTTCTTCTAGTAGTTTCAAAGCACCAGGTCTTAAATTTAGGTCTTTAATCTATTCTGAGTTGATGTTTGTGTATGATGGAAGATAGGGGTCTAGTTTTAATCTTCTGCATGTGGGTATCCAGATTTTCCAACACCATCTATTGAAGAGACTATCCTTTCCTCATTATACATTTTTGGTACCTTTGTTGAAAATCAGTTGGCTGTAAATGTGAGGGTTTATTTTGGATCTTTCTATACTATTCTGTTGGTCAATTTGTCTGTTTTTATGCCTGTACCATTTTCTTTTGGTTACAACAGCTTCATATTATATTTTGAAGTCAGGAAGTGTGTTGCCTCCAAATTTGTTCTTTTTGTTCAAAATTGTTTTAGCTATATAGAGTCTTTTATGGTTCCATACAAGTTTTAAGATTTTTTTTTCTATTTCTGTGAAGAATATCATTGGAATTTTGATAGGGATTGTGTTGAATGTTTATATTGCTTTGGGTAATATGGACATTTTGGTGACGTTAATTCTTCTGACCCATGAACATGGGATATCTTTCCATTTGTTTGTGTCCTCTTAAATTTTTTTCCCTAATGTTTTATAGTTTTTATGGTACAAGTCTTTTATTTCCTTGGTTAAATTTACACATAGGTATTTCATTTTTTTAGTAGAAATTGTGAATGGGATAACTTTCTTGATTTTTTTCCTTCGGCTATTTCATTATTGGTGTATAGGAAGGCTATTGATTTCTGTGTGTTGATTTTGTATCACGCCACCATACTAATTCATTTATTAGTTTTAGTAATTTGTTGATTATTTAGGATTTTCTATGTATATGATCATGCCATCTGCAAGAAGGGATAGTTTGACTTCTTTTTATTTTTTTTTTTTTCCCAATTCAGATGCCCTTTATTGCTTTATCTTGCCTTATGTGCAGACTGAACTTCCGGGACTATGCTGAATAAGAATAGGGAAAGTGAGCATCCTTGTCTTGTTCCAGATCTTAGAGAAAAAACCTCCAACTTTTGTCCATTCAACATGATATTAACTGTGGGTTTGTCATATATAACCTTTATTGTGTTGAGGTAAATTCTTTCTATACCTAGTTTGTTGAGTGTTTTGTTTATAAAGTAGTGTTGGATTTTATCAAATGCTTTTCCTGCATCTATTAAAATAATCATATTTTTTTTCTCCTTCATTCTGTTTGTTTTTTGTTTCTTTGTGGCTTGCCAGTACAGGGGTTGAAACTTGGACCTTTGTGTTGTCAGCACCAGCTCTAATCCTTTATTCTGTTGATGTGGTATATCATGTTTATGGATTTGTGTATGTCGAACCATCCTTGCATCCCTGGGATGAATTCCACTTGATCATGTATATAATGTTTTTAATGTTTTGTTGAGGATATTTGTGTCTGTGTTCTTTAAGGATATTAATGTGTAGTTTTATTTTTTATTGTGTCTTTTTCTGGTTTTGGTATAATGGTAAGGGTGGCTTCATAGAGTTAGTTTGGAAGTATTCCCTCCTCTTCAATTTTTTGGAAGAGTTTGAGAAGTATTGGCATTATTCTTTAAATGTTTGATAGAATCTGGCAGTGAAGCCATCTGGTCCTAGGGTTTTCTTTGTTGGAAGACTTTTTATTGCTGCTTCAATCTTATTACTCACTACTGGCCTATTTAGGTTTTCTAGTTCTTCATTGTTCAACTTTGGTAAGTTGTATATGTTCATGAATTTATCCATTTCTTCTAGATTTTCTAGTTTGTTCACATATAGTTGTTTGTAGTAGTCTCTTATGATTCTTTGTATCTCTGTAGTACCAGTTGTAACGTCTCCTTTTTCATTTCTGATTTTATTTGAGTACTCTTGCTATTTTCTTCATTAGCCTAGCTAAAGTTTTATTGATTCTGTTTATCTTTTCAAAAAACCAACACTTCGTTTCATCAGGCTTGTGTGTTGTTTTCTTAATCTCTAATTCATTTATTTCTGCTCTGATCTTTGTTATTTCTCTCCTTCTATATTTCTTGAAGCAAATCAATGCCACTCAAGGTTGAAATTATAGACTATTATGGTATTCAAGATGGTATTGCAAGTGACTGAAACGAAACTGAAACTAGCTTAAGCCACAGACAGTATTTGCTCATGTAACAGATGTTATTTGCTCATGTACTTGCTGTGGTTACAATTTTAATAACAAAAAGGAGATACAATAAATAGAGGGTGTGGATTGATTAGATATTTGTAGTCAAAAAGCAGAGGTAGAGCAAATGGCTCCACAATATTTCTTTCTTGATTGATTTTATGATGTTAACACAAACTTCATTTGGGAAGATCAGAAAAATATAAGGTGAAAGGCTAGTTGGAAGATAGAAAATTTGGTTTTAGATATGTAGAATTTAAGATACTATAGATATGCAAGTAAAGATATCCTAGAAGCAGTAGGCTATGTTTGTTTATATCTGTATATGGTTAAGTAGTTTTAAGGATATAGATTTAGGTATCAGTAGTGTATGTTTTGGGAATAAATTCTTGTATATTGGCATAAGTATATAGTTAAGAGTGAGAGGAGAATTGTGAAAATCAACATTTAAGTATGAGTAGAATAGTTCCTAATATCCCAAATTAGAACTCTGAGCACATTTTTAATGTGAACAACTTATTTCAAGTAGATGGAATTTATTAAAAACTCTCTGTAAAAATTGCCAATAGAAACTTAAGTACCATTTACAGCATGTTTTCTAAGAAAACTATGCTCTAAATTTTAGAACAAATATTAAATAAAACAAAGAAACAAAACAAAAACACTTGTCTCTTAATTGTAGATTAGTGACAGTTTCTATTCATCCTTTATACACACACGCACACACACTACTTAGTTATCAACTCAGGATTACTGAACTCACATATATTCATACATAAAATTATAATTTGGTTCAACACACAAAGTAATGACATAGAACTGAGTAATAATAATATATACACACACCACGATCCATGCTCTGTTAAATTGACATGGGCCTAAAATCAAAAGTACATAAAACACTATTTTAAAAAGCCTCATCAGTTCTAAAATTGTATGTTTGACTCTTAATGCTCTTCATTATTTGGCAACAGTCCTACATATTGAAAACTATTTCCAACTCACATGGAGGCATACTCCAAAACGGCTATGCCTGTCTCCCACTTTCGATTATATTTTCTCCCATTGTGATATGCCTTTTATACTTCGGTCAACAAAACAAAATCCTTCCCAATTCCAAGGTCTGGCTGAAGTCTCTTTTGTCTGTGAAAATTTTACTAGAACAGTCCCTACTTTCCATATCCTTCTCCTATTTCCTACAAGTGAATAAGTAAATTAAAATTTAGCTTTTAAACTTGCCTTCCTAATTAGACACATAGTGCCATAATAAACTAAGTCCTTAAAGCCTTTTTTATATCTCACATAGCACAATGCAAAAAGCTTACTAAATAACTTTTAGTGATGCATGCTGGTTATATAAGAATGGATAGGCATCATTTTCCTTATTCAAGGAATAATTCTAACCAGTAAGAATGGTAGCAGTTTTTAAGGGGATATTTAATCAACGTTGTTTACTGCCTGAGCTTGTGCTGCTTCCGTTAGAACAAACTGACCAGATGAGAGATCTATTTGGATTTTTTTCCTTGGCCTCATTCCACAATAACCTCAAGAATCTAACTAATTTTTGATTTTCTTTCTTTCTTTCTTTTTTTGTCAATTTAAGTACAGACATGTTGTAAAGATAAATAATTGAGAAGTAGAGAACGGAATACCTCCATTTAATTATTAACAAAATTTGATTAAAATATACCATACAAAATCTACACTGTAGAATGTAAAATAAACATAACAAGATTCTTTATATCCAAAACCCTTACAATTTTCATCTTACAAAGGTAAATTACACATGAATTGTACATTTTACAATAGATTTTGACACATTTTGTTCACTCTGCATATAATGCAAATCTTTTTAATGGCCAATTATTTTAAATGAACCAATTCAGTGATATGTTCAATGGTAGTTTTTGGTTTAGTTAAACTGCTCAATTAATTTTAACTTTTATTTGGGTACTTTAGAAATTTCAGCTGGTTAGCTGCAGATTTTTTTCTTTTTCCTGAAAGATGGGAAATTTTTACATTAATTCATTTGTGCTTGGAAAAATCTAAGAGGATTTAAAAACTTCTTCATAAGAATGTAAATAAACTTTATTTCATCCATAGCACATCCTAAAGAACAAGTGTTTTTTGACTTTAGAAGCCTCCAGTTGACTATTTGAAGAAGAATGTTTCTCATAATTAAAAACAAAACTTTATTTATTTTTTTGATTTGACACAATTTCAGACTTATTTTCCTGCAGACCGTAATTGTAGAACTTTAACAACATAAAATATCCTTGCTGGAGAACAAACATTTTAAAATATTAAAAGACATTAAAGTATATCAGACTAAAGAATTCCACTAGAAAATTTTACCCAGATAAATAGTTCAAGCAAAAGGTATTAGAGAGACCAAGAGACACAGAGAAAAAAGAAAAAGAGACAGAGAGACAGATTAAGAGAGAGAGAGAGAGCATGCCAAATTTGGTTCAAAGCAATGTCCTACTCTAATAATTGCGGAAGATCAATAAGTATTCCTGTTTTTAATGAAGGCATGGTGAGAAGGAGACAGTGACAACTCACTCAGCCACACTCCATATAGTAGAGAAATTGAAAACTGAAATAACTTTGGCCACTTTCTGCTTAATGTTACCAGTAGAAGAGAAGTAATGAATGTTTTTATGATCCTCATTATATTTTTTTATCTCAGATAAGTTTGATCTTTTTCTCCCCTTTTTCAAACAAAACACTGAAGTATAAGAATAATAACAAACTTCCATTGACTTACTCTTACATTAATCAAGAAACACTAAACCTGCTCTTAGTTGATAAGCAACCGTTAGAACGTGAGTAATTTTTTAAAAATGAGCTCCTAGCTTGAGGCTTTAGAGGATTTTATTTGAATAATCTTTGAGGTATTGGGTTTGTGCGTATGACTACTTGAATCAACCTAAATGCAATATTGCTGTTTTTACAGGGATAAGTAAGATAGGATAACTTACCCATTTGTGGCTCTTTTAAGATAGCAGATGAAATAAAAATCATACCTTGTCAAAAGAGCACTTTTTGAAAAAAATATTTAATATTTATTTAATATATTTTGCCTTTGATGACTGGGAATACAAAGATCCTGAAAGTCTTTTCCTAGTCATTCTTCTGGGTTTCTATTTTTGCCTTGAGTAATTTACCCAATAATCAAATATTCAATTTGGAAGGGACTTGAGTGTCATCCAGTTCTTTCTATGATCCATTGCATGGATTCTCCCTATAACTTCACTGACAGAGAGAGCTACTCCTCTTTACCCAAACACCCTGTAGCAAGGTTCAGGCCCCCTGCTCTGGAAAAGCATGGAATAAATAAAATTGACCCTGTTGAAAATGGAAGTATAATTGAATATTTCTCTTGAAATGCAGTGCATGGCATCTTTTATTTGAGTACATATGTTTATCAAAACACATGCAATTTCATGTTTTTAAGCATATTGACCACACATTTGCATCAGGCAAATAATGTGATATTTTTTTTGTTGTTGTTGTTGTTTTGTTTTTCATATTAATACTGTTTTTCTGGGCATTTTCTTATTATGTATTATTAACTAGTTTTTAAATCTAGAGATCCTATTATTTTTTTAAAAGTTCTAGCCCCGGGCTGAGCCCTTGGCGCACTCAGGAGAGTGCGGCGCTGGGAGCGCAGGAGCGCTCCCACCGCGTCTTCGGATCCTATGTGGGGATGACCAGTGCGCCTACAGTGCTCACTGGCTGAGCGTGGTGCGGCCGGTCTCAAAAAGGACCATAAAAAAGTTCTAGCCCCTTCTATTGACTTATTTTCCAGTCTGTCAAAATTATGTTGATCATTCACTGCCCTGTCCAGCATTATACCATTTATAAAAGAATTAACAAAAACAATAACTCAGATAATGATGCCAGAGTCAAACCAAAGATAGAATCTTGATGTTCTCATCAGGTTTTTTTTTTTTTTTCCTTTTTGTCTTTTTTACTGACCAGTAATGGGATTGCAACCCTCAGTGTCGCGCCCGCACCACGTTCAGCCAGTGAGCGGGAACCGGTCTCCACATGGGATCCGAACCGAACCCTCGTCGGGAGCACCGCCGCACTCCCAAGCGGTGCACTCTCCAGTGTGCCACCGGGCTGGCCCTCTCATCAGTTTTCCTTAAGGTTTCTTGTATCATAAATAAATTTCAGTAAATATTCATATAATACTTTAAGATCTCAAAAAAAAATCATCTTAATTTTTGTCCAACAGAAAAGTGGCAGGGTGATAAAAAGAGGAATAATTGCAGTTATCCTCTGGCTTTAGGAAAATTTAAGTTATTTGAAAGTGAAAATTTTGGGGTCAATTGACCATTTGGTATAATATCATGATTTGAGCTTACTTCATCCTAATAAATCCTGTCATCTGACTTTAACCATTCATTTTTTTTTTCATTTAGTGAATAAACATTTAAAAATGCTGTAAAAATTAGCTGCTATCAATAATTATGATGGTAATCAGCATCACTATTTCATTATGCCAGGTAACCCACTAGTACTGGGAGACTCAGAATTAAACAACACAAGGAATTCCTTCTTCTCACAAAACTTAAACTTTCTGATAGAGAAACAAGCAGGATGGTGTCAAGTCGTGACAAGTGCTCTGAAGAAATAAAACAAGATAATGGGAACAGTTTGGCAAATAATGTAAAAGCAAGTGGTTCGTAAAACTAAATGCACAATAAATGTTAGTTGAATGAATAAATAAAAACTGAATGGCTCAGGGGAAAAAGAACATGAGTGAATGAATGAATTATCTATGGGAGAAAATGTCAAATAGGATGGAAATCTTCCTCAGAATTCTGCTGTTTCATCAGTCACACAGAGAAATCAGGAAAAATTGCCCTCTCATTTCCATGCTCATTCCCCAAAGTTGCATAATTGCCTTTTCATGACCTAATAAGCTATACTTTTATTTGATCCTGCTTTAACAGGAATACAAATCTTGGAGCTGAGAACACGCCAGTTGGTATTCCTTATACTCTCTCTACCAAAGGTTAGCCCAAGACTCTTTCCCTGTATGTGACACCATTTGTGGATCTCAGGCTGGAGTGTACAGATCAACATTGTACATTCGAGAATGTACAATCTAGAATGTCACAGATAATGGGGTTGTGGGGAGTGAAGGTGTCAAAGTGTTCTTGAACTATTTTTGTGTAAAGCCCTAAAGTGAAGCTTCAAATGCAAATTCGAATGAGAAATAATTAGCATATTCTTTCCTTTCCCAAGGAGTCATATAAGGTAAACTATTGTGTCACAATGAAAAGAAAACTAAGCTGGTGCTCACTGTGTGATGATTTCAATTGTTGGGATTAATTTTTCAGTTCAACAGCATCTGCAGGTGAGATTATCCTTTTGCTGCTTCTGTTCAACTCAAAATATTTTCTGACAGATGGTGATAGCAAGTAAATAAGACCTAAGTATTTCATGAGCCTGGGCTCATGAAAAAAACAATAATCAGAAATACAATCATGGGCCAGCCCGATGGCGCACTGGAGAGTGTGCCGCTTGAGAGCGCGGTGGCGCTCCCGCCGAGGGTTCGGATACCATGTGGAGACCGGTTCCCGCTCACTGGCTGAGCGCGGTGCGGCCGCAACACCAAGGGTTGCGATCCCGTTGCCGGTCAGTAAAAAAGACAAAAAAGGGGGAAAAAAAAAAAAAAAAGAAATACAGTCATGCATCTCATAAAGAACTCTTGGTCAATGACAAATTGCATATACAACGGTGGTCCCATAAGATTATAATATTGTATTTTTACTGTACCTTTTCTATGTTTGGATATGTTTAAATATACAAATACTTGTCACTGTGTTACAATTGCCTTTGGTATTTGGTACACAGTATCATGCTGTACAGGTTTGCAACTTAGGAGCTATAAGCTATAACATCTAGGTTTGTGTAAGTTCACTCTGTGATGTTCTCACAATGACAAAATCGCCTAATGATGCACTTCTCAGAATGTTTCCCCATCATTTAGTGACACATAACTGTAAACTCACATATTTCATGGTGTCCCTATGTTTCACTGAGGTATTAGAGGATAAAATCTCATTTGTATTACAGAAAAGGAAGCTTTCTATCTCCTTTCCCATTTCTGAATAATATTAACAAATGCTTATGGTTCATTCTTGGCAGAAAACTCTAGCTACAAGATATCTCTTTGTGAACATTAAATATAGCACTTTTAAAACGATTACTTAGTTCAGGATTTGTAGCCGAGTAAAAATATTTAGCCAATTTTCCATGTCCTAAGTACAAGACAGAATCTGAATTTAAAACAAACAAAACAAACATTTGTGAAACCAATTAGGCTTATTCAGAAAAAAAATGAAAGGAAAAAATAATAAGTGTATTAACATTAAACTTATCAAATGAAACTCTGGACTGATGAAAGCCTTGTATTTACTTTAAAAAGTCACAGCAATGCCCAAAATTGCTCATTAAAGTATATTAAATATGTTTTTAAAGCAAATCAAGATGATATTGCTTCAGAAAATGACAGGCCACTTTACATTAAGATCTGGGAGTATCAAAAATCAGTGTCTAGAATTTCTGTTCTATTTACAAATGCCATCGTCGCCATGCATTGTAAATAAACTAAGGCTTAATATATACTCTTACTGTAACATAAACAGCATTAAAAAAGTCTCCATTTTAGATTTAATATCTTCCTAAAGGTTAGGATTCCTTAAGTACTATAAAATGTACTATATTTGATGTAACTTATGCTGGAAAACTGAAATACATCAGAGTTTGTGAATAACACAAAGATTTTGCTTGTTCTTTTGTTCTAAATTTATAAGCAACAATTTTTATTCATTTCCGGAGCAGTTAACTAAAACACTGTTTTTTTAAAACCAAAGGAAAGAAAAAGAAAAAAATTACTTTCCTACATTCTATTTCTAACTTGCTATGAAATCAGTGACATTAGTGAGAGGGTAATCATCCCATTAAAGTGATGAATATAGCATATGACTAATATTTCATTAAATCTAACTAATGCTTGTATTATATGAAAGAATGTATTAGTGGATAGTGCTGAACATATTTTTTTTTTACTGATATATAATATTCTCTGCTAAAGGCTTATTTTAAAATAAAAACTAAAACTTGTAAGGAAAGTATGCCTCATGAAAAGAAATCTCTTAAAAGAATCAATTTTGAAGTTTTTTTCACTAAAAATACATCTGAAATTCTTCTCCCCTAAAGTTCCTACGCATCCAATAGACTTCTGATTAAGTTCATTTTCTGTTTATTTTTATGCATATCTGTTTATTTTTATGCATATAGCTAATTTTTGTTTAAAATGCTACTTAAGCTATGGTGAAAACATTCTTCATTGATTTAAAGTTTATTTTCTTCTCTGTCAAGAAGGTGTATAGTACATTTACAGTCAATATAATATGGAAAATAAACATAGTTTAATTAAAAATAATATAATCTTCAGAACATGTACATCTGAGTTCTAAAACAGAGCTTGGTACAATAAAATATAAATTGAATACTAAGTTATTAATTATATCATTTCTGAGAGAGACCTTCCGCTGTTTATTCTCTATGCTCAATTTTTTATTTTTTTCAATTGTTCTAAATCGGTACTTGAGCAACACTAAAAACATACTTGAGTATTGCATTAGATAATATACTCAGAATAGCACACCTTTTACCAAGAATATTTCTGTTTTTCTTGCAGTGTCCCTAGCATTAGTTGATTCATTACAGGTAAAGAAAGAGCCTTTTGAACATGTAAACATGAGATTAAGAAGTTAAAAGAAAACAAGGTGATCATTTCTGTGATTGCAGCCTATATCAATAAACAATGTACAACAGTCATGTTCTCTTAATTGTTCAAAATGAAAACTAGAATTTTAAATTCAAGTCAGGTTATATATTTTTTTTTCTTTTTATAGATCAACCAAGTCTTAAAAGGAAGGAATTCTTCTAAAGAGTTCAGTTTTGGCTCAGATTAAATTAAAAGGCAAGCATTACTGGGAAAATTGCCATTTGTCAACTGTTCCATGTCATATCATGTGGTGATACAGTTCTCTAAACAGCAAATGTCAGAATACTGACACACTGCTGTACAAACTCAAACAAGTACAGAATCGAGCATAAGTGATCCAAAAATATTGGCAATGGTGCATTTGTAAATGAATGGTGTTTGTAATGACTAATATTTTCTTCTTAAGGTTCTAGCATGTATACATTTATTTTCTATAGGACACCCCTAGAGAAAGGGGATCAGAGAACACATGTGAGCCAAGTTATACCTAAAGTTAACAACAACAAAAAAAGATTTTTGATCCTTGCTTAATTAAAAATGGAATAGTACAAGTGGGTGATTCACTTCTATTTCAAAAAGCTGAAAATCAGAAATTATGCAATATCCTAAATGTATGAAGTCTAATTCAAATGTTGCTTCACAAAATAACCTTCAAATAGATCAGGAAGCTCACTTATTTAGTTAATATGCTGCTATCACTGCATTGTGCTCTCAAATGAAAAATATAAATGAGCAAATAGAGAAAGCATTTATTACACCAAATAATTTCTTATACTGTAATGATAAAACAATTGCTTCCCTTCTAATTGACCAAAAAGTTAAAAAGTACATGTTCTTTAAATATACAAATCTTACCTTTAGAGAAACATTAAGGTGAATTGTTTCTTCATCCAATTGTGATTCAACATTCCCTAGCTATTAAGGTATTCATTCATATACGAAAGCAGAGGTCCTATGTGTTACATTTTATTCAGAAATTTAGATGACATTTCCTTTTACTAGGTGGCTTAGAGTGACTAGTTCTTGTCATAATGTTGTCATAGTGATAGTGACATCAATGTACTTCATGGTAATCAGTGCAGCAATTTATCAGAAAAATATCAGCACCGATTGCTGGTGTATTCTACATTTCAAAATGCTGCAAAATATGATATTTGATATATTACAAGTAAATGGTGTTTACTCAAGTAAATCACCCCTGCCATTAGACTAATTAATGTGTATATGTATCTGTGAAATGTAGATAAAAACGCAAGTGTCTGAATGAACGATGGGGGTATTGGTGAACATAGCCAAGAGATCATGATGAACCGGTTGCTAAGGAAGATTTTGCTCTCAAGTGCCTTTGCCAAATACAAAAGCTCCTCAAGTCGTGAGCTCAGTTTAATTATTTCGTTAAATCCTTTTTAATTTTTTTGGACCCCAAAAGTGATATCGGGGTGATAGTCCTGAATTCTGGATTCCATCCTATAGTACCTTGGCAAAATGTTTTCATTCATCACCTTTCGTGCCAAAGGGCTATTATGGGAACTTCAAATGTTATGTTCTTTAGTGGTTCTATTATCTCTTACTCAAATTCTTTGCAGGTTGCCATCGTAATACACAATGAGAACAATATTGGAAGAGCCTCTAAGAGATGGAGAAACTCCCATTTTTAGGTCACTGGCATCTCAAAAATGAGTGTTATAATTTTCTCTATATTTAAAATGTTTTCTTTTTTAATAAACTAGTTCTTTTAACACCAAACTATGATATAATTGAGCTTTCCACACAAATATTACAGGATTTATTTTTAAATAATAATTCATAATGACCCATGAATTTTGGCTATTAAGTGATCCCATGCTGAAATTTGGAAGAAAATTATTCCCTCTTCCAATCCTGGAGATGTGACTGATTTTGCAGCCTCATTTTGAGAAGACCCAGATGTTCTTCATAAATGTGTGAATAAGGCCAGACATCAATTACTTATCTTTTAAGAGTAATATTTTCTAATTAAAATAAAGAAATATTATAGGCTCTGCAGGCAAAGTAAACTTCTTTCCTTAAACATTTTCTGATTTGTATTAAAACTCTCAGTTTTTAGAAGATGAGCTACAGAAACCGCAGCAGGACTACTTTCAATTAACTTCATTTATCATTCTCATTGGTCGTACTGTGAAAAGTAGTGCTGCTCCTTTGTCACCCTTGCAATTTTACTTCAAAAACAATGACTTAGATATGATCACGCATAATAGTCTTCCCTGAAAGGATTATCTTTCAGTTGATTAAAATATCATTGTGTTTACTAAGGGCTCTATTAATAAAGACAGCTTTTATACAGCTGATTTTGATTCGGTATTATTAATAAAAGATTTTCTTTCCACACAGGAGATTTTCACAAGTCACAGATTTGACATTTGAAGTTTTGAACATTTACTTTATGCCACACAGTCTCCGACTGGTTTAGTGTGAGCCAGTAGGACAAATGAGGGAGACATGGTATACCTGTTTTGGCTTCTAAGTATCATCTCTTTCTTGTTTCCACAGCCCAATACAGCCTGATCCTTGCCACTCTATCACATTTCCTAGGGCATGGTTGTCCTGTCTTATTCTTTGTCGGGGCTGCCACTGCTGCAGAAAGTTGTAACTGTGGTTTCCTGACGAAGTTTCCATGAGCTCCGATGAGGCTCTATGGCAGCCATTGCTACTGGGCTGTTACCTGCAGCTGCTAGGAAATCTGAGCTGAGACCAGTTTTAGCCAGACAGGATAGTGGCCTTACATGTATCTGAGAAGGGACTTCTAGAGTGCAGCATGTTAGAGCTACTTTTTTCTATATTTCATTTATTAAGCAAAAATAATTAACATTTTCTGAGTGTCACTGGGCTAGGGCCTTTGTGTCTGTTAGCTTTTCAAATCCTAACAGGCTTGGACACAGGTATCAATATTTTCATTTTATAGATGAGAAAACAAAGTTCAAATTGTGACTTGCTCAATGTCACATCGAGGATTAGAGAAGTCTGATTAAACATGTCAAAGTCAGTAAATAATTCAAACAAAAAAAAAAGGAGATGAGTGAAGCTCTGAACTTATAAAGGAAATTCACCTGGTACTACCTCATATACTGTGTGGCCATGTCTGGTTTCAACAGTATAAATTGGTATGGCTATATTCAAGAGAGATATTTGCTATTGCAATACAGGAAGTATCAAAGAGTTGATTTCTGCATGGTTATAGAGACCCTGACAAATGATTCTCAACTCAAAGTCTGTTTCCCTTCCACTTAATTCCAGAGGCCTACGAGACACTCCTCAGAGTGAACCCAGGCCGGAAGTGCCAAGTCAGCGAAGCAGCAATCACCAACGATTAGTTATGACTGTGATCTTTTATTCCCTGGGTCCAAGTTTATGCTAGGTAACTTAGAACAGATATAGCAATTTCACTAGTAATTCTTGAAACTCTACACTTAATGTGAGACAGAGAATATTATCAGTTGGTAGTAAAAGATTGAATACAGGTAATTGACCACGTAGTAAAGACCGTTATGTAATTTACATAAGATTTTTAACAAGCTGTAAAAATTATCACGAAGAGGAGAGGGGACTGAGGTCCAAATCAGAAAAAAGTAATATCCCATGGCCCCAATAATTTCATTACATTGTTAATGTGGAGGGATTGAAGGCCAAAAGCAGCACTAAAAGTATGCTGCTAGCAGCATGTCACTGTATTTTATATCCATAAAAACATACATATGGGGCCGGCCCGGTGGCGCACTGGATAGTGCGCCGCTTGGGAAGCGCAGCGGCGCTCCCGCCCGAGGGTTCGGATCACACGCACCCAAAAAAAGCTAGTAGGGAAACTTGCCAGAATTTGAACCCAGATCTGCCAAAACTCCAAAGTCAGACCATAATTGTGTCTCCCAGTGTGTAAATATCTATCAAATACTTTGTGCACATGTGTGAACATGCCAAACTTTGAATGATTTAAGTATAACCTGTATTTTAATACTTAGGACAGCATCATAAAATTAATTTCTAAATGAATATTGAAATTTATCCAGTTTCTATGTTTAGCAATTGGTGTTAATTTACCTCTCATAAGTGCTAGAAAGGTTCTACAATACCTCCTCCAGCCCTTTTATACTATTCAAGCTTTTTATTAGCCCTAATGTTGATTGCCTTCCCAGGGCATCTACTAGTTTGAGTATAATTTGTCTAATTAAATTTAAAGAAGAGATGTTTCAGGGAGCACCATTTCATCATTTCCTCTTAAACTCTATGCTGTGGACTTTAATGAGGACCTAAACCCCATCTTAACCCAGCCTTAGTTTCAGCACAGATGAGCTGTGCTTGTTAAGACAGTCTTCAGTATACTGTTTAATAAGATGAACACATTTTTATTGCACTAATTTGGTTTAGTCATTATCAGTCCTTTTGCACTTCCAGTTTTAAGGATTGCCATAGACAAGTACTTCCTAAGCACAGGTTATTTTGCCCCCGTGATAACCTTTGCAATCTCTGCAGACATTTGTGGTTGTCCACAACCAGGTGGGGTGGAGGGGTGCCACTGGCATCTAGTGGGTAGAGGCCATGGTTGCAGCTGAACATCCTGAAGTGCAGAGGACAGCTTCTCATAACAAAAACTCAAAGACTTATACTGTCTCGAATAGCCCAAATGTCAATAGGGCCAAGGTTGAGGAACACTGCCACAGGCACGCACACACACACATACAGACACACACACACAAAGGATATATAAAAACCAATGGATAATGACCACATTCTCTTGCTCTGAAGAGCAGATCAGGTAATTTCCATCTTAAAAGGATGTTGATTTAACAAGGCTTCATCTTAAGCATGGCACGCAGAGCATCATTCCAGTCTTCAGACACATTCTTATGCTACTTCAAAACCAGTACCAAGTTGAACGCTGGTTTCTTATATGTTTTAAATAAGTATGTGATGTGTCGAATTTTAATGAATATGTTTTGCTGTAATGCATACATACTGGGGAAATTAGCCATATTTCAATTCAGTGAGCTTTGCCAGAAAGTCAAATCCTAAAGGATGGATGGGCGGATTATGTTATGAACACGCTCTGTCTGGAGGGCTAAACATCTTGTCATGAGCACATTTTTAGATCCATCCAGGGAAGGTTTTTGATGTTGTGGAAGAATACATGTTTATTTCTTTAAAAAAAAAAGAATAAATGACTTTTATAAGATTTAAGGAGTCTTTTAATGGTGGGACACAGCACACTGACACTCAGATAGATGAAAGCAGAAATCTTTGTTACCTACAGCTCCAAAGGAGAAATGGCTGCCAGGTAGGGCCACACAGGTAATTATACCTGAGTACTGGGTAACCGCACACTGTGGCAGTAGGGGCGAGTGGGGTAGGGTTAGCTAGGTTTCATAGGCTTTCATAGGCAAATCCCCCGGGGATTTGCTAGTTATTAGGTTTGCAGGCTCTGGAAATAGGGGCTGTCCCTAGTTGTCTGGTACTTGACCCTGGGGAGAATAAGGTAGGCATAGTATGGTGATCCCAGACCAGAAAGGGGAACTGACCAGCCACTAACCAGGGACTCATAACTGAATTAAGACACCACAGTAAAGAAAAAAAAAAAGAGTAAAGATTATATAAATATATTTGTAATTGACCCCTTGTTGTCTTTACATCAGTTTTGAGCTCAATTATTTGGGGTATTCAAAAATCCCAAATAGCAGCAAAGAATTTTAGGGAGTAGTATATACATTGTTCTAAACAGCATAGAAGAATATTTTATTATGAGAGTTGAAAGCAGGGAAACAAGTAGAAGTATGAGAAGTTCTTGTAGGCCAGCTTGCAAACAAGTCACCTATCTATGTGGCAAAAACAGTCTGAAATTCTGGGGTCTGCGACAATATATTAGTGGAATTACAAAGTGTGTTTAAAGCACAAATTATATCATTTCTTGTGATAATAAAATCCTGGTGTATTCCTTTAGTCAGCATAGCAGGTACAGCAGTTTTGTTGGTGGAGGGTACGAACTGATAGTTTAGGAAGATATATGGCAAGATTAGTGGTATTTATTTATAACCAGGGAGAGGCATAGTTGCGGTGGTCATGGTCGGAGATGCAGGGCAGGAGGTTGTGACAGCAAGCTGGTGAGGAGGAGTAGGAGAAGCTCTGGGGAGTGAGAGGTCCATTCCAAGGTGGACCAACATGGGGCAATACTGTCCACTAATTTTTAGAATGGAACAGATAGTAACCCATACAAGATTTTCTTTAGGCACAGGGGTTTAAACAGAAAGCAAGGAGCGTATCAGGATCATAGACTAAGCAAGAAGCAAGCTCAGGAAATAGACAGAATCCCTAATATCAAAAAAAAAAACATTGTAATAAATGTCCTGTGTCCAACTCTCAGCATGTTACGAGAGGCAGTCTGTGGGTGTTGCTGGTGTGGTAGTCTCAGTGTCTGGGGTGAAGTTGTCTCTAGCACAGGTGGTAAAGTCTTCTCCAATTGTGAAGTCTTGGGCTGAAGTGACATTGTCTGAGGTGAAGTCATCTCCAATGGTGAGCTCCTGGGCCATGACAATGTGGTTTAGAATATGGTATTGGGGTACCCCTTTTTAAGTATACTCACTCATGTTGATGTGGATCTTAATTATGGGTATTACAGTTAGACTTGGTCTCTTTTAAAACTTGAAGGCAATGTTGGGCCCAGGAACTTGACTTGTAAATATCTCTTAAGTCACGGCTTTGTAGGCACACAGATAAGGAAGGCCATATTGGCATTTGTGATATTGCTGTAATTAGACCAAAGCTCCAGAACACAACTTTCACAATTAAAGTCTTAATTAAGGGTGGCTGAAACTAAAAGATCCCAGGAGTCCAAGATTTTGTCTGGATGGGTGATGGATGATGAGGGAGGTGCTGCTGCAGATAGGTTTTAAATTATATGCCAGATTTGGATGCACATTGTTAATAGGGTATCACATTGTCTGTCAATTAAAACATCTGTGGCTGAACTTAGAGCATCAGCATTAGCACGAAGACAGGCCCCCCAAGTTAGCCAATGGACATTTTGCCTCAGTTGATGGTTTGGTTGGTAACGGGAAAGCCAACCAGGTCCTTTGGTTGTAGGGCTTGTACTGGCCTAGGCAAACAATAAAATGTGGATCTCAGCATTTGCCGTGTTGAAACAATGGCTTACTTGAGAGTTGGAGCCTCTGAATTGCAATCAATAATAATGAGACCAACAGTCAACAGAATGGTGTGTAGCTGTGCTTGACAGGACTTGGTTGTCTAATGTTGATTTTCTTCCAACATTATTATTATTACTGAAGATGAGTTGTCAGTTTTCATCATTATGGAATATTGTGCTGATTTTATCATTATCTGTATGTTATTTTTATTTTATTTACTAAATGGAGTTTTCTTTCTCCTTTCTCAGTAGTCCACAATGTTGTGGAAGTGAAAACTAATTTTAATTTCCTGGAGACAATCAGAGGGAGAGCCTGAGTTAATCATCCACCCTTTATAACCTAAATATGAGTATTGAAGAAGGTCTTTTGTATGGTGGAAGTTTAGGTTCAAATGGTTTCCATATCAAATAGGCAGGGTCCTGGCCCATGGGGTAATTGATGGATAATGGGTCCCAGGGGAGTTTTTGCCCTAGATCTGGCCTACTCCCTTTTTTGGAATGGAGGCAGAATTGAAAATCCATAAAGGGCCGGCCCGGTGGCGCACTGCTACAGTGCGCCGCTTGGGAGCGCAGCGGCGCTCCCACCGAGGGTTCGGATCTCACATACAGACCGGTTCCCACTCACTGGCTGAGCGAGGTGTGGGAGCAACACCAAGGGTTGCGATCCTGTTGCCGGTCCCGGTCCGGTACGGGCACGACACTGAGGGTTGCGATCCATTGCCGGACACGAAAAAAGACAAAAAGGAAAAAAAAAAAAGAAAAAAAAAAGAAAATCCATAAAGATAGGAGGAGAAATTATTAAAGGACCATATATGAGTCTTTACATACATGGGCTGCATAAATAATGAGTCTTTATATACATGGAGATGAGACATTACACATTGAAAAGAGCAACAGGAAGGTGTTTTAAAGTTGGTATGTGGTACAAGTTGGCTAAAAGGCCTTGAAATAATAGATATTAATGCCTGAGGCATGGTAGAGATTCATCTGGGGGTTTGTCATTTTGTAACTTAGATAAGAGTTCTTTGAGGAGCTCATTAGGCCTTTCTATTAAACCAGTTGTTTGGAACCTATTGGAGAGATAAATGTTTTATTGAATGCCTTTTTTCGAGAGACCAGTGTTATGCATTCTGAGAAGTGAAATGTGAGCTTTGGCTACTATCACTAATATCTGGAACTCGAAGGAGGATGAAGAATGTCCAAGAGAAACCTATATTGTGGCCTTAGTATGTAGAGTATGACTGACTTATGTTTTGGATATCTGTGAGGCAAGAAATTCACTGAGGTCTTTATTCTGAAGGGACAACTCTTAGGCAATGACCCACTGAGAATTTGTAAAAATGTGCAGATAAGGCAATTCACTGACTGGGACATCTAGTGCTAAGATGACCACCTGAAGTTTGGCCAGTCGTGCTGACCTTTGGGTCCTCCTATCCTTTATCCTGGACATGATAAAGGGATGGAAAGCAACAACATTCCATTGAGTTTCATCACTTATGATGGTTAGCAGTGCCATCCACATGGTCTATAAACTCCCATTGGTCACTCAATTAATTCCAAGAGGCTCCTCAGATAGCAGTGGGGACTAGAGGAGGAGTAACAACCTCCAGCACCATGCCGTCTGTCAAGGAACCAAGACCAGAGGAAGCCACCCTCTCCTCTAGGTGGAATATGCCCAGGTTTAGATCCATGCTTTATCAAGGAGGCCTCAGATATAGTGCTGAGCTTGCAGAGTGCTGTTTTTATGACTCAAGGCATAATAAATAGGCAACTGAGTATGGAGGGTGTGTGACTGTCTCTGTTTCTAGGAAAGCCTAGTATGTGACCAGGACTTTTTGGTCTAGTGGTATATATCACAGAGCTAAGAAGGTCAGTTTCTTGTATGAAAAGCCCATGGGCAACCTATGTCCATCAGAGGGAGGCCAGAAATTTCAGGAGGCATGAGAGGAGGTTGCTAAAGCCTCTGTAGTGGGTCTCCGAGAGCACTAATTCAAGTGCCTATCATTTCCCCCCCTAAATCAATGATTTTAATAAGGAAAACTGTATTCAGAAAGAAAATAACTGAGTTCATTGGTCTGTACTTCTTCAAACAAGGCAATCTTACTTTTGGCTGAGAGTAAGAGATCAATAGAGATCAATGACCCTCTGTTTTGAGGCAAACATAAGCTTTGCTTTTGTTTCCTATTAGGAGGGATATATTCACTGAGCTGAGAGACCAAACTCCATTGTTCAGGAGGTGGTTTTACTTTAATCTTCATTTTCTCCCTGTCCAGATCACGCACGATGGCAGGCATTGTGAGACTTTGTTTCATCACAAACACGCTGCCACAGCCAATGTGTTTACATATAAATGGCTGCTTTTCCTCATAAAAAGAGAGAATATGGTTCTGGAGATTAAACACAGTTGTTCAGGTTCTGCTACAGCCTTCTCCTGGACATTGACGTGTGTTCCTTTCAGGCATGAGTTTTCATACATTCCTGGAGATATTTACCTTTGAAAGTATTTCAGTACACTTCACATGTTAGTTTCTTTTTATGAATTTCTCTCATGTGTTTCACAAGCTCTGTCCACATTTTTGCAAGAAAGGATTATCCCTTTATACACACACACATACACACACACACACACACACACATATTGCCCGGTAGGCTTGTCCGTATCCTTTCAACCTGCTTGGTGAAGCAGTATTTCCTATGTCCTTCATGATTACACTTGAATCCTGGCTCATTTTTATGCTGGCACTGATGGGTTTTCAGATACTGATGTTTCTTAAAAGTCTTCTTCAAAATTACATACATATTGCTTTTGCTGATTTACACGTTTGCATGCAAAATGTTTCTCCCAGTTCAATTTTGTTTGGAATTTTATACCACAGCCAGTAGCTGCACAATTAGAAGGCTTTCTCTAGTGTGAATCAGGATGTGGCATTTCAGATTGTAGCCTCTGATGGTTTTGCCACACTTTTCGCAGTCACAAATAAATTAATAAATAAGCTCCATTCTGTATCAAGAATGCACAGGTGTGCACTGCACAGGTGTGTGCTGCAGAGGCAGACAGGCAGGGCCAGGGTCTCACCTATCCTGAGCATCTGCAATGGTCAGGGATGGTACCAAGTTCAAGCACTCCAGGGTGCCCAGGTCTGTGCACCAGGTCTAGAAGCACAGTCAAATGAAGAGACATTTGTGGCAACCAGGTATAGAATTCCAACACTCTGTCCACCTCAAACTGCTCTGGACAACCCCAAGAGTGGGCTCTGTAGGTCCAGCTACAAGAGTGGGCTCTGTAGGTCCAGCTACAAGAGTGGGCTCTTTAGGACCAGCTGGTTTTAATTTAGACAGATTTTAGAGCCTTTGGTTGGAGGGGTCCCAATTTAAAAATGGGCTGATTTTTAAGTAGCTGAATCAGAGCGATTAAGTAGAATTTGTAAATAAATAATATGTTGCCTCCAGACCACAAAAAGGACTGAAAACTGCTAGACATTAATGTCCGTAATAAGCATGCCAAACAAAACCCTGAGGAGGATGTCATCAATGTAATATCATAGCTGTGCTACCGGTGAGAGGTGGAGGCAGTTAAACTCTTGTCTGCAAAGATTGTGTGCCAGAACAAAGTTGTCGAGGTACCCCAGAGGGTGGCCTAGAAAAAGTGTATTTTTCCCTTGGAGGTGAAAGCAAACTACAGCTGAGAGGCCATTGAAATAGCCAGGAAGAGAAATATTCATCAAATCTGTAATAGAAAAGTACTTACTTGTTGGTGGTCGGATGAGGTTAGTAATTTTAGTAGCATTGGGTATTGAGTATGGGGATCTTAATTTATGGGACCACAGCATTAAAGGTACAGTGAACCACCCTGAGGCACCAATCTTCATTTTCTTAATTTTTTAAAAGTTTAAAAACATGCAAAATTGGACCTTTAAATGGAAAAACAGTGGGCACAATCACCCCTTATTTATTAGGTTTTATATAATGAGTTGAATTCTTGAATGTCTTGTTTTAATTTATATTGAACCATATTAACTATTTTATTGGGGGGAACCAATGGGGTACCATTTTTAAGCCAATTTTTAAGTGCCCAAAACTTTATTTAATTTTAATTTATTTCTAATTGTATCAGAACATCTATGCCCCAAATGTGATATTTTAAGGCAATGAATACTCTGACTATGAGAAACTCAGGAAAGACTTCCAGTGAGAAAAACCTATTTTTTTTTTTTTCCCCTTTTTTGTCTTTTTTCGTGACCGGCAACGGGATCGCAACCCTCAGTGTTGCTCCTGCAACTCGCCCAGCCAGTGAGCGGCCGGTCTGTATGTGGGATCCAAACCCTCGGCGGGAGCGTTGCCACACTTCCCAAGTGGCGCACTGTAGCAGTGCGCCACCGGGCCGGCCCAAGAAAAAACTATTTTATCTTTATTTTATATTTAGTTACTTTCCTAAGATTATATGGGGCATCATGTTTAAATTTGGGGGATTCCTGGATATAACTATAATTTGAGGCCCAGTATAATTAAGTGTAAAAAGCTTTGTCAACTGGGGTATTTTGGCAGATGTCAAAGTTAATTTAGAGCCTACATTGTAGAGGCATAAAAGCTCAATCAGCATATTTTTTATTTCAGCATATTTTTGGATTTCTAATAGGTTTAATTTATGGACAATTGTTTGTGTTTGTGTACATATATATATATATGTACATATATATATATATATATTTGTTTGTTTTAAATTTTTGCTTCCTGTATCTAAGGTTTTTTCTTTTCATTCCGTTATTTCTCCCCTTTGGGGCTTTTGTCCACCTAAAGCCATGTATTTTAGTGTCCGTCTGTATCTGGTAACTTACAGTTCAGACCTTCTAGGTGGTTACAGGAAAGGAGTAAGGGAAGGGGCCACAGGTCCACCTCATAAGGAGCCATCTTTCAACACAGGGCTTCCCAGTTCATTTCTGAAGGATTGGGCTTTCCGTTGAGAGCTATAGCAGCCTCTCTTTGGGACAGCACAGTAAGCTCTCTCATCTGAAGTATCAGTCCCTTGGCATGTTGACATGCAAGGAGCACTTACTAAGGCCTAAGCACACTGCCTAGTGATCTTGTGTTATTTAAGCGATTGGTAACTTTTTCAGGTATTTTGAATGGTGTTGCTGGGATGACATATTTGTTTCCTTGCTCCAGAAGCCCCCTTTACACTACACACTGGGCTGCTGGTCTCCAAAAGTGCAGCCCGTGATATTGCTGAGAACTCAAGTTTCCTGACAACAGCAACAAAATATGCTGCAAAGAAGACAGGTAGGCTGCTACCCACACCTGAGCAAGAATGACACGGAGACAGGGGTGCTGTTTCTCTGCCATAGGGGAACCTTCATCTTCCTCCACACAGCTGCCTGAAACACACAAACAAACCAGGACTCTGCCCCAAATAATAACAAATACCAATGCCACAGAAGTGAGGACTGCTGGAAGAGGCTTCTGCAAGCACAGGCAGTGACTGGAAGCACAGCAGAATATCCATCCCAGAAAGTGCAGCTCAAGTGATCAATCATTCCTACTGCTGTAAGAGAGACACCCCCCCCCCCCCCCCCCCCCCCAAACATTTTTTTTTTTTTAAAGGGGGTTTTAAAAAAAAAAAAAAAAAAAAAAAAAAAAAAAAAAAAAAAAAAAAATAATAACAAATACCAATGCCACAGAAGTGAGGACTGCTGGAAGAGGCTTCTGCAAGCACAGGCAGTGACTGGAAGCACAGCAGAATATCCATCCCAGAAAGTGCAGCTCAAGTGATCAATCATTCCTACTGCTGTAAGAGAGACCCCCCCCCCCCCCGCACCGCCCCAGGCTTGAGGCTAGCCTCCAGAGTTTAGTCCACTAGCACTGTTCATTTAGAATATTCTGAGACACATGCAGAGACATGGCAACCACAGGCAGACACAGAAACAGGCAATGAGGATAAAGCACAGGCTGGAATTCTGTCCAAGCCGCTGTCACTGTGGTCTGGAACCAACTAGTAAATCAAGAGCAGTCTTCTGAGAAGATATTTAGGAGTCAGCACTCATGGACATGCCATCCCGCTCACAGCATCAATTGTTTTTATAAGATTTAAGGTATCTATTGTTGGCAAGATACAATACATTGACCCTTGAAAAAACGAAAAGTTAAATTTCCTGTTACTTACAGCTATTAAGGACAGAAGGCTGCCAGGCGGGGCTGCACAGAGAATTGTACTCAAGGACAGGGTAGTAGCAGAAGATGGCTGTAGTGCAGCTATGCAGGGTGGCTATGGCAAGTTAGGTGTCTCAGGATCCCTGAAGATCTTCTAAAATGCTCCACCTCAATGTCTGGTACTTGGCCTGGGGCAACTGGACCTGATGCATGGTGGCCCAGAGTGTAAAAGCCTGATAAAGGAAGCAGTTGGAGTGTGGATTTAATCAGCTTCTCAGAAAGGGTAACTGACCAGTTTCTGGCCAGGGTCTCAAAACTGGGTCAAAACATCATTTAAAAAACAAAACAAAACAAACAAACAAAAAGACCAAAAAAAAGATAGGTAGATGGATAGATAGATAATTAGTCTGCTAGGGCTGCCATAACAAAGTACCACAGACTGAGTGTCTTAAACAATCGAGATTTTATTTCCTCACCTTTCTGGAGGCTAGAAGTCTGAGATCAAGGTGTTAGCAGGTCTGGTTTCTTCTGAGGGCACTCTCCTTTGCTTGCAGATGGCCTTCCTCTCCCAATGGTCTTCCCTCTGTGCATGTCTGTGTCCTAATTTCCTCTTCTTATAAGGATAATGGTCATATGGGATTAAAGCCCACATCAATGACTTCATTTTAACTTAATCACATTTTCAAAGACCTTTCCCCAAATACCATCACATTCTAAGGTGATGAGTATAGGACTTCAATATATGAATTTTGGGGGAACACAATTCAGCAAGTCATACAGATAGGTAGATAGATATAGATAGATCATATAGATATAGACATTGATATGTAGATGCATAGATATATCCATGGAACTAAAATCAAAATAATGAATATATCATCACCTTTGAAAGTTTCCTCTTGATCCTTTTTAACACTTCATCCAGTTTCTTTTTCCCACTGTCCCAAGGCAATCCTCTCTTTGAAACTTTATATTCCTTCACACTTTCTAGAATATTGCATAAATGGAATGATTTAGTATATATTCTCCTTTTATGTGACTTCTGTCACTCAGCATAATTATATTGAGGTTCATTCATGTTGTAGTTTGATCAGTAGTTCATTCGTTTTCATTGCTGAACAGTATTTCGTGTTATGGATATTCCACAGCTTATCCACTCACCTGTTGATGAATATTCAGGTTGAGTATAGTATCTGGCATTACAAATAAAACTGCTATGAAGGTTAGTGTACAAATTTTTATATGGACATATGTTTCTGTTTTTCTTAAATAAATACCTAGAAATAAAATGGCTGGTATATGCATAACTTTTTAAGAAATTACCAAACTATTTTCAAAAGTTATTGTATCTTTTTACATTCCCACTAACAGTGTGTGAGAGTTTTAGTTCCTCCACATCTGTCCCCACTGCTATGATCAGTCTTTCTCATTTTGGTTTCAATAGGCATTTCCTAAATGACTAATTTTGAGCATCTTTTTATGTGCAAATTTTGCATCCTGATATTTTCTTTGGTGAAGTGTATGTTACAATATTTTGCCCATTTTTTTTAATTGAATTGCTTTTTATTCTGTTTTGAAGGTCATTTATAAATTCAGGATGTAAGTGCATTATCAGATATACATTTTGCCCATATTTTCTTCCATGTTGTGGTTTGTCTTTTCCCTCCCTAAGCATTGTCTTTTAAAGAGCAGAAATATTTCACTTTGCTGAAGTACACTGTATTAATTTGACATTTTATGAGTTGCACTTTTGGTGTGTTATCTAAGAAATCTTTGCCTGATTCAGGTCACAAAAAATTTCTCTTATGGTTTCTTCTAGAAGTTTTATAGCTTTACATTTTTTTAAATTTAAGTTTATGATATACTTTGTGTTGATTTTTTTATGTAGTTCAAGGTATGAATGGATGTTTTCTTTTGGTGGGGGCACATATGAATATGTAATTGCTTTAGCACAATTCCCTAAAAAAAAAAAAAAAAAAACCAACCTAAAATTATCCAGTTAATACAAAAGAAGGCAGAAAAAAAAAAGGAAAGTAGGTAAAAAATACAGATATGATAAACAGAAAACAAAAAGTTGGGTGATAGATTTAAACATATCAATAATGACATTACATGTTAAAAGCCTGAAAACCCCACAGTAAAGGCTGATATTCTAAGATTATGTAAAAAAGAAAGACCCAACTATGTGCTGTCTGCAAGAAACACATTTTAAATGGGAAGACACATACAGATTAAAAGTAAAATAATTAAGAATGATACATCATGCTAACTCTAACTAAAAGGAATCTGGAATGGTTTATATTAGTATCAGATAAAGTACATTGCTGAGCAAAGAATATTGCATGGGTAAGGGCTTTACATAATGATAAAAGTGTTAATTTATCAAAAGAATATAACAAACCTAATCAAATTTATGCATTTAACAGCAGCACTTAAAAATATCCAAAAAAAAAAAATCTGATAAAACTTCAGGGAGAAATTGACTAATCCAAAATTGCAGTTGGAGATGTCAATACCCCTCTCTCAATACATAGTTTAAAAAAAGCAAAAAACAAACAAACAAACAAAAAAACCTGTAAGGATATATAATAATTGAATTTGACCAATTTTGACCTGATTAAGAGTTAGAGAACACTCTGTCAAACCATAGCAAACAATACATTATTTTTCAAGTGTATATACAACATGACAGAACATGTTCTGGGCCATGAAAAAAGTACCCATAAATATAGAAGAATTTATGTCACACAAAGTATGTTTTTTGACCCCAGCTGAATTAAATTGGAAATCAAGGTCTTAGGAAAATACATAAATATTTGTAAGCCATAATACATTTTTAGAACCCGTTGACCAAAGAAGAAATCCAAAAAGAAATTAAATTTCTCTTGAAGATAAAAGCACAACATATAACTATTTGTAGGATGTTGCTAAAATAGACTTATGGGGGAGATCTATACGGTTAAACACTTACATTAATATAAGAAAAGAAAAAAGTTCTCAGTAAATGACCTCAATTTCTGCCTTTAAAAATGGAAAACTATAAAGAACAAAGTAAGTGGAAGAAAATAACAAAGATCAGAGCACAAATTAATGAAGTGTAAAACAGGAAAAAAAACAATACACAAAAATTAATAAAACTAAAATCATATTTTATGACATTATCAACATGATTGACAACTCTCTAGTCAGACTGACCAAAATTCCCAATATCAGGAATGAGAGATGTTGCATCACTAAACCTTCTAGCAATATTTAGATAATAAGAGAATATTATAAACATCTATATGCCTATGTATTCAACAACTTAGGTTTCAGGATACAGCAACATTCAAAAATCCATTCCATTGTCATATACTAACAAAAAACTATTGAAAATTTTTCAATATCATCAAAAAACATAAAATTCCAAACATTAAAAACAAGTGGAGATAAGAAACTTTTGGAAAGTAAATACAAACAAAAATATTTAGAAGTTCTCTCCAAGTTTTATTTTTCATTTCTAATTTTTTTTCCTAAAATTCTATGTATAGATTATTCTTCCTTACACATTTCTCCTTTCTTTTTTTCCTCCTATGTCTTTTTATTTTTATTTATTTAGTTAGTTATTTTAACTTCTCAATATACATTGTAGTCGATTTTCATGACCCTTTACTTGTTCCTCTTCCCTTTTCCTTTTCTTTTCTTATTTATTTTTTAAAATTCTAATCAAATGAAGCAATGGGAGCGGAGAAGGAGCAAAGAAATCTCTAGCTGGTTGTGATCAATTAGTTCCAATCAGCCTTGGGAGAGGCTGCCCCCGACTCAGCCTCTCCATGTCTTTAATATGGCAGATAATGTTGTCTTTTTCCTGTACTTAGAGGAAAAACACTCCATTTTTTAATCATTAAGTGTGATGTTAGCTGTAGGCTTTTCAAAGATGTCCTTAATCAGGTGGAGAAACTTCCCGTATATCTCTAGTTTGACGAGGATTTTTACAGTAATGAATGTTGAATTCTTACAAAAACTTTCCTGCTACTATTAAAATATACTATTAAATTATTAAAATGATATATGATTTCCTGTTTAACTTATATGGTGAATTACATTAATTGGTTTCAAATGATATACCAACCTTGCATTCCTGGGATAAACCTATTGGATCATGTTTAGAATATTTGTATCTGTATTCATGAGAGATACCAGTGCATAGTTTTTTTCCCCTTGTAATGATTTTGTCTGGGTTTGGTTTGTATTAAAGCTGTACTGGAGGTTCTGGCCAGTGCTATGTCAATCAATAAATAATAAGCATTCAGAATGATAAGGAAAAAATAAAGCTGCCTTTATTCACAGATGATCCTGGAAACTTACTAAGCTCACTCGTAAGTCTAGTAGATATTTTTGTAGCTTCTATAGCACTTTCTGCACAGCTGATCATGTCAGAATTAACTTTACACTGGAAAATTTATGCAATAATTCTTGTTAAAAATATTTAATAAGTCAAGAATAGATGGAAATAGATCTTTATATATCCTATGGATGACAATTTGATAAGATGTACAAAATTTATAAATGTAAATACCTCTAATCCAGGCATCCCACTTTGGGACATTTATTCTACAGCTATCTTTAAAACCATGCCAAAATCATAAATGTGCAAGCTTAATTATTTGTAATAGCAATAAAAGTGTTACTGAAATTATAGACCATCCCTTCAATGAAATGCTATGTCCTGAAAAATAAAACAAGCAAACAAAAACATCAACAATAACAAAATTCCTACAAAGGCAGGGATTTCTATTTATAGTGTTCTGTAGTGTCCCCAACTATTAGAACAGCACCTGAAACACAGTAGGTGTTTAATAGTGCATCTTCCATGCATGAGCACATTGTTAAGTAAAAAAAGCTAAGTGTAGAACATTGTATCTTAAAACTGTGTAAAAAAGAGAAAATAAGAAACTTCATTTGTAATTCTTTGCCAAGCAACATGTACGTGTCTGTATATATATGAAAATTTTTTCATTAATAATTAACTATGATGGTGGACGAAGGTCAGTCGTGGAGATGGGAGAGATCTATTGGATAACATCCAGAGGAGGTGGGAGAATTTAACCTGCATAAATATGTTTTGAATCATGTAAGTGCATGACTT
Organism: Galeopterus variegatus; assembly: GCF_000696425.1. NCBI lineage: Eukaryota > Metazoa > Chordata > Mammalia > Dermoptera > Cynocephalidae > Galeopterus > Galeopterus variegatus. Next base: position 1,069,725 of record NW_007726175.1, on the reverse strand, counting down.
ATTAACAATTTACATAATTACACAAATCTTTATTTAATCATAATTCTGAAAAGTGTTGCAAATGAAAATAAAGTATGATATATATATGCTACAAATGCACATTGCACTCTAGAAAAACCCAACAAATATATTGTATAATTATTTTTATAAGGAAATACAAAAAACTTGGTATTGATTATTTTATGAAGACATAAAACACAATATTGGGAAATTAAAGTGTTGTGCATCGATATAACAAGATAAAAGTTTTATGAGTTCTTACTTAAGAGATATCTTGGTAATATTGTAAACGTTATTACGTCATGTTCTAGGGTACAATTTACAATTCACTTAGGGTAAGGATAGTCTAATATGAAATTTAATTCCAAGCATTACTCAGCCACAAATTTATAAAGATAACTTTGACTCCATGGATCAGTGATTATGACTCCTTGACAAGACAAACTAACTTTGAAGTAAGATTCCAATAAGTGGTATTTCACTTGCAAAGTGAAGTACAGGGATGATAAAAATAAAATAATGTGGATTTATTTATGACTATTTATTCAAGGGAAGCAGTGACTTCCACATTCCCAGTTTTGATGATCAATTTTCAGTCTCCCTTTTGTTTAATGTATCAATGTGAAACTTGGTTGATAATGCCCTCCTTTGGCTTTAAGGATACTGCTTTTATTCTGGGTCATATACTAACTTACTGGTTTTCCTTTTTCGGTCTCTTTTAGTGGTTTTTCCTCATTTCCTCAACATTTAAGCCTTGAATGCCCAGGGGCCCAGCTCCTGGCGTTATTATCCTTTTTATCTACACCCATTCACTTGAAGATATCATCTAGTAATATGGATCTTAAAAAAAATCTATACACTGACAACTCTGAAATGTATATCTCTACCCAGCACTTGCCAATGAACTCTAGATTTATGCATTCATTTACCTATTTTATATCTGTAATTTCAAATAATGTCAAATTACATTAGTCAGACTAAACATGTCTGAAACTAAACTCCTGCCCCCCACTCCTACCACATTTTCACACTTTGCACTTTTGCTTATACAAGTAAATGGAAATGTTATCTTTCCAGTTTCCAGTTGCTGTGGGAGCAGGGAAGAGTCGTCATTGACTCCTATATTTTTCTCATACTGAAATCTAACCATCAGCAAATTCTGTTCATTCAACCTTCAACATATATCTATCAGAATATATCTATCTCACCTCTTCTCCCTTGTCCAAGCCACCAATAGCTTTTACACAGATATTAAAATAACTTCCTTTCTCTGCTTTCATGCATCCCTCAAAAGGCTATGCTTTACAATGTAGCCAGAATAATCCTTTTACAACATAAATCCGAATGTCTTTCCCCTGCTCAGCTCTTGTAGTAAATTCCATCTTCATTAGAGTAAGAGTCAATGTCCTTACCAGGGCCTATAGCCCTGCAAGAACTGCCCCCAACTGTGCTGCTAACCATCTGACTACACCTGCTATTGTCCTCTCTCCCTCCGCTCCAGCCTCATTGGTGTCCCTAAACTTCCTGGAACCCATATCCCAACCTAACTCTTTTCACTCAAATATCCTCATTTAAGTCATCTGCTCAGGTCTTCTCTCAGATGTCACTCTATCAAACTTTGCCTGAGGACCCTATGTCCCAGCATTTCCTACCTCCCTTGTTTTGCTTTATTTTCTTCCAACTTTCATTATGAAATATATTTGAAAATACCTGTGATATAGTAGGGAGCTCTATTAATATTTGTTGACTGAATAACTGAATGGAGAATTAATAAAGATTACCAGTTATTCATATCCCTAGTATTGACAAGTAAGATGTTGAGGACTTGAAATGGAAATTAGACATTTTAATTCTTATTAAGCAGCAACAACTAAACTTTAGTAAATAATGGATAAAATCTTTGTATAAGTAAAGTTTTAAATATAACTTAAAACTAAAAAATTGGTGTCCTGTAAAAAAGAGATAATCCAAATTTGCTAAAATTTAAGAATATAAGAATAAAATTAATATGGAATGCAATTCCACAAGAATGGAATGCAATTAAGCTAAATTGCAGTCTTCCCGAATTTTTCTCATTTTCTTTGTTTTTATGTTTGGGGGGGTGGCGGTGCAGTATTTAATTTGTCCACCACAGAATCATACATGTCATGCATGTTAAAATTATTCAAAAGAACTATTCACTTACAGCAATTAAGTTATTTACCTGAATTAGTTTATGTGAACTAATAGTTCTGATTCTGTGGTCTTTCTTAGTCTCCTTTATAATGGTTTGGACAGCACAAAAAGTTTCAAAAAGTATGAAACTTTCAGAAAGCACTGATAATTCTACAAAGTTCTTCAACATACGCAGTCAGGTACAACCAGGCTTTACAGTAGTCCCCCTTACCTACATGAGATATGTTTCAAGACTCCAAGTGGATGCTTGAAACTGTGGATAGTACCGATCCCTACACAAACTGTGTTTTTTCCTTTACATACATACTAATTATAAAGTTTAATTTATAAATTAGGCACAGTAAGAGATTAACAATAACTAATAATAAAATAAAACAATTATAACAATATACTGTAATAAAAGTTACATGAGTATGGTTTCTCTCTCCCAAAATATCTTATTACTGTACTCATCTTTTTTCTTGTGATGACACGAGATGATGAAATGGCTACGTGATGAGGTGAAGTGAGGTGAATGACATAGCCATTGTAATATTAGGCTATTATTGACCTTCTGACAAGACATTAGGAGAAACTTCTGCTGTGGTTGATCACGGATCACTGAGCCATGATGATGTCTATAGTTGGATGCCAGGAGCAGACAGTAACAATGACTAACTAGCATATACAACGTGGTTACTGTTAAAAAGAAAAAATTTTGACAATTAAATTTAACAGAGTTGAACTGATTGAGCAAAGAAGTACTCGTGAATCTGGAAGCCCCCAAAACCAGAATAGGTTCAGAGGAACTCGGGGGCTGCTGCATGGTCGGCTAAGATTTATAGACAGAAAAAGAAAGATGACATACAGAAAACAGAAGTGAAGTACAGAAACAACCGTATTGGTTACAGGTTGGTGTTTGCCTTATTTGAACTTGATTTGAACAGTTAGCTGCCTGTGATTGGCTGAGACTCAGCTACCTGTTACAAGAGTAAGTTACAGTCTGTTTGCACATCAAGTTACATTACAGTTAACTAGGTCAGAGAAAAGCTATAGGCCAAACAATTTAATAGAATGCTGGACAAAGGGATGATTCATGTGCTGAGCAAGATGGAGTGAGTTGGCTTGGGTTTTCATCAGGCTTCTCAGAACCGCACACAATTTCAAACTTTTGAATTGTTTATCTTGGAATTTTCCACTAAGTCTTTTTGGATAATTGTTGACTACGGGTAACTGAAACCACGGAAAGCAAAACTTTGGATAAGAGGGGACTACAATGCGTGGATCCAAAAAGAAACCATCCATTGGGCATGTTTAGGATGCAGGGATACAGTCGGCTTGGAACTTGGAATGACTAAGTACAGCAGAGACAACCTCCCCCTCACTCTCAAGCACACACATCTCCCATGGTTGGAAAATTGCTCCACAGACTTCAAACTTTAGCATGGATCAGAAACACCTGGGAGGTTTATTAAAATACAGATTGCTATTCATTAGTACTAGAGACTCTGATTTAATAGATTTAGGGTAAGGCTCAAGAGTTTTCACTTCTAACAGCTCCCAGGTACATCTATAGGAATCATACTTTGGAAAACACCAATTTAGACTATTGCATAAAGAAACAAATACCTATTTTTTTTTGAACCATTACATTTTGAGTCTATTCTTAAAGCACGCTAGTCTCTCCTATCTAAATCAGAAATGATTATAAAAACTTGATCAAAATTATCCTATTTTCATGGAGGTATGAGCATATAATTTGGCATAAAATAGAACAAATCCTTATAAGCACATTGAGTGACTGGAAAATGGATCAAACTATTCAAGATCTCTGATTTGCCATCTTCCCACTGACTGTTCTATTTCTCCTAAAAGTGACCCTCAGCTCTCAGTTTCCAGTCCAAAGATACTCAAATGCCTAAACAGTTAAGGTATTAGAGATTAAAGCTGAAGAAATAGGAGGCAAAAAATAGAGAGGAAAAGGTTCTTCACAAAATAATATGGTTTGGGATTTTGAAAATAGAAAAAAATAATATTTTGTTCCAAAATTTATCTTGTATTATTTGGGTTGGGTTGGGAGATGGTGAATTATGTGTGCTGTTTGGAGCTAAGATATAAATACTGTTCAGAGCAGGTGGGTGCGCTGGATAGGAGTCAGCAGTCAGCAGAACTGCTCATTGATTCAAGTTCTAAAACTGATTAGAAGAGTAACCTTGGGGCCGGCCCGGTGGCGCACTGGATAGTGCGCCGCTTGGGAAGCGCGGCGGCGCTCCCGCCCGAGGGTTCGGATCACACGCACCCAAAAAAAGCTAGTAGGGAAACTTGCCAGAATTTGAACCCAGATCTGCCAAAACTCCAAAGTCAGACCATAATTGTGTCTCCCAGTGTGTAAATATCTATCAAATACTTTGTGCACATGTGTGAACATGCCAAACTTTGAATGATTTAAGTATAACCTGTATTTTAATACTTAGGACAGCATCATAAAATTAATTTCTAAATGAATATTGAAATTTATCCAGTTTCTATGTTTAGCAATTGGTGTTAATTTACCTCTCATAAGTGCTAGAAAGGTTCTACAATACCTCCTCCAGCCCTTTTATACTATTCAAGCTTTTTATTAGCCCTAATGTTGATTGCCTTCCCAGGGCATCTACTAGTTTGAGTATAATTTGTCTAATTAAATTTAAAGAAGAGATGTTTCAGGGAGCACCATTTCATCATTTCCTCTTAAACTCTATGCTGTGGACTTTAATGAGGACCTAAACCCCATCTTAACCCAGCCTTAGTTTCAGCACAGATGAGCTGTGCTTGTTAAGACAGTCTTCAGTTGTCTACGGGGGCAACACTGAGGGTTGTGATCCGTTGCCGGACATGGAAAAAAGACAAAAAAAAAAAAAAAAAAAATGAAGAGTAACCTTGGACAATGGGCATCACCCATGAGGGGTGTGATCTAGAGGAGCCCTGTGATGCCAACCAGGTTTGACAATCTGTGATGTCATAATTGAGCTGCTTATTTTATATAACAGGGAAAAGGATAAGACCTTTAACATCCTATAATAACACGTACATAACAGGCTGAAAACATTTTTGATGAGCACATTTTTTTTATGATATTTAGAGTAGAATGAGAAATCCAGCTTTAAACTTGACATATGTCAGTTCAAATGGCTTAGGTGCTTTTTTTTAAAGCTTTAAGTTTAAAATATAAAATGGAAATTTGAGAAATTCTGGTTCTTAGCAATTTCCAAGTAGTACAGGATGAGCAAGAGAGCTTTCACTCTGCCAAAGACAGTTTTTTGTAACAGCTTTTTACTGTTATTTGTGTTTCAATTTGCCTCAGGTTTAGGCAATGCTTTTATTTAATTATCTTCTAAATGTTCTTAGGCCATTTAACAAATGCACATAGGTTTTTTTTTCTTTCTCATTATTGTTCTTTATCTATTTTCTATAACCAGGATTGAGTTATTCAAATTGACAGTCTCTTTATTGGTTGACATTTAGGACACCCTGAGTTTTTCAAGAAACCATTTAGACAAAGTAATGCTTGTTAGTTTTCTACCTTCTCTCATTTGATGCTAATCATAAACCCTAACGACCACACAAGTATTGTCCCCAGGTTATCAAAGGTAACCTGAATTTTCCTCTGGAAACATACCTTTTAACTTCTTATCTTCTCATGTCTCTCCCACTTAACAATTACATAAAAAAAAAAAAAGGAAAAATTTCCAAGTAAAAACAGTGGGGCAAGCTAGGCAAATCAGAAATTAAAAGAATAATTTTTTAAAAAGAGAAAAAATCTCCTAAGGAAGTCTAAAGTTAATCTGATTTTTTTTTAAGGCATGAAGAGGATTGATGGATGAGTACTAAAATGAATGCCTTGTACAATGAATTAAAAAGGCATGTTCTCTGGAAGTAAAAGATAGGAGAAATTAAATTCTAATATTAAGGTGATTTCTAGGAAGATTAGAGCCCCAGTATGATGTAATAGGTAGAAAACTTGACAATAATATGGGAGGTCTGGTCTCAAGCCCCAACTGCTTAATCCATATTTTATGAGGTTAACTGGTTAATTGAGTGGGTTAAACTTGATGGAAATGAGTTCAGGAAGTCCCTTTATTTTTCACCAACCATTCAACCTTCCCGCCCCCGAGCACATTATGCAAATCTCATAACCTCCGAGTCACTTCTATTTCCTTTTCAATCATATGACTCATTCTCAGTTATTCAGATGTTCATTGCAGTCTAAATTGGAGCTCCAATCTCTAATTCCATTCCAAGTTTCTCTCTTCTTCACAACTCAAAACTGACCTATGGGTCAAAGGCTTCTAGTGAGAAAGAGAATTTTGACTTTTCTTTTACTTTCCATGATCTTTCTCCTTTCCCTACCTCTTCCTAGATGGAGGAGAGAAAGAGGAGTTGGTGGAAAAATGTAAAAGTCTTCCTTGCCCTATTTTTGGAGTTTCACCTTTGTTGTCGTTGCATGGCAGCATTCATACATGATTTTTTTGTAGGGCATATATATGAATTTTTCAAGAGTTCTTGTGGGGACCTCCACAATGCAGATTACTGCAACATGGGTGTCAGGTTCTGGGGACCCTTCGTTTGGTAGGTTTTTCTCTTTTATAGGGTATATTCAAGAAGACTTAAACTGGGCTGTGTTATTTTTGCCTCCACTGGCCTGTGCATCCTTGCCATTTCCAGTGGTGAGAGTGAACCCTACTTCATTCTTTCCCCCCAGGTCTCTCTGCAGTAGTGAGCTGTACAAGCCCTACTGCAACCCCTAGAAGACTCCAAGCAATAAACAGGCCTAAGCCTTCATATGCATGAATACTTCTGTTTTGCAGAGGACTCAGTTAAGAACTGTCATGTGCTCTTCTCCAAAGGAAGCCACAAGATGAGACTGTGAGGTTCTGTGGCATATGTACTGATTATCTCATCTACAAAAATTAAGTCATTTGAGTTCTTTATATATTCTGGATATTTATCCATTGTTAAATGTATAGTTTACAAATATTTTCTCCTATTCTGTAGGTTGTCTTTCCTCTCTGTTGATTGTTTCCTTTGCTGAGCTGAGCTTTTTAGTTTGATATGATCCCACTTTTTAATTTATTTTTTCTTTTGTTGATTGTGCTTTTGGAGTCTTATTCATAAAATCTTTGCCTGGTCCTACTTCCTGGAGTGTTTCCCCTATGTTTTCTTTTAGTAGTTCTATGATTTCACATCTTATACTTAAGTCTTTAATCCATTTTGAGTTGATTTTAGTATATGGTGAGAGGTATGGGTCCAGTTTAATTCTTCTGCATGTGGATGTCAAATTTTCCCAGCAATATTTACTGAAGAAGCAGTCTTTTCTTCAATGTATGTTCTTGTTTCCTTTGTCAAAGACTAGTTGGCTATAAGTCTGTGGGTTGATTTCTGGGTTCTGTATTCTATTCCATTGGTCTGAGTGTCTGTTTTTATGCCAGTACCATGCTGATTTGGTTACTATAGCTTTGTACTGTAATTTGAAGTCAGGTAGTGTTATGCCTCCAGCTTTTTTTTTTTTGCTCAAGATTGCTTTGGTCATTCAGGGTCTTTTGTTGCTCCATATGAATGTTAGAATTGTTTCTTTTTGTTTTGTTTTGTTTTGTTTTCTGTGAAGGATGTCATTGGTATTTTGATGGGGATCACACTGAATCCATAGATCACTTTGGGTAGTACAGACATTTTCACAATGTTAATTTTTCCAATCCAAGAGCGTGGAATGTCTTTCCACATTTTTGTGTCCTCTTTAATTTCTTTCAGTGATGTTTTGTAATTCTCGTTGTAGAGATCTTTCACCTCCTTTGTTAAATTGGTTCCTAGATGTTTTACTTTTTTGGTAATTATTGTAAACAGGCTTGCTTTCTCAAATTCTTTTTCTGATAGATCATTACTGGAGTATAAAAATGTTACTAACTTTGTGTGTTGATTTTGTATATTGCAACATTACTGAAATTGTTCATTAGCTCTAAGAGCTCACAACTTCACTGTAAAAAAAAAACAAACAAACAAATAATCCAATTAAAAAATGGGCAAAGGAACTGAGTAGATATTTTTCAAAGGAAGACATACAAATGACCAACAGGTACATGAAAAAATGCTCAACATCACTAATCATCAGGGAAACACAAATCAAAACAACATTGAGATATCATCTCACTCCAGTTATACTGGCCATTATTAAAAGACATAATAACAAATGTCGATGAGGATGTGGAGAAAGGGGAACTCTTCTATACTGTTGGTGGGATTGTAAAATAGTACAGCTATCATAGAAAACAGTATGGGGGTTTCTCAAACAACTACAGATAGAACTACCATATGATCCAGCAATCCCACTTGTGGGTATATACCCAAAGGACTAGAAATAATCATGTCAAAGGGATACCTGCACTGCCATCTTCATCACAGCTCTATTTACAATAGCCAATATATGGAACCAATTTAAATGTATATCTACCAATAACTGGATAAGGAAAACAGAATACTAGTCAGCCATAAAAAAGAATGAAATTCTGCCTTTCACAGCAAGATGGATGAGCTTGGAGAAAATTAAGTTAAATGAAATAGGCCAGGCATAGAAAGAGAAATATTGCATGTCTTCACTCATAAGAGGGTGCTAAGAATGAAGGAAAGAAAGAAAAAAGAAAGGCAGACAGACCACAATAATATGCTGAACAAATCTATGGTTACTAAAATCTATGGAGAAGAGAACAAATCTATGGTTACTAAAGGTGGGACAGGGTGAGGGAGAGGGGGATTAGGAAAAAGTTGTGTAAGGGTCACAAACAATAATTGAAATTTGTAATAGTGAATATGCTAATTTGAAAAAAAAGATGAAAATTAAAAAAAAATTAAAAGTCAAGTTCATTTCCTATCTAAATATATATCTCTATTCCAGAGGTGTCCTCTAGCTCCAACTGTCTGCTTTATAACTTGACTTAGTTGTTTGAGACCTGATGGATGTGAAAACTTCAAATTGTTTATAAACTACATTTTTCTATGATGAGATCAAATAATATATTTTCAGCAAAAGATACCAGAGGGTTTCAGGTTGGGTGATGCTCAGTGAGTACAACCTTTCAAGCATCTCTAGTTACTTTAGGGCAGATGTGCACAGAAGGTGGTGAACAGATTCTGCTTGTGCAATGTGAGATGCTGTCCGGTTGTGAGAAGTGGTGAAAAGAGGGCTCACCCAGCTTCTCACACTCCTGTGGCAGCTTCATATGACCACAGGTGCTTTGGCATTCTTCCCATCAAGAGATGGGGCCTTTGGCCCTCCCCTTGAACTTTGGTTGGTCTATGACAACTTTAACCAATAGCGTTTGGCACAAGTAAAACTATTCTAGTCCTGTGCTTAGCTGTTAAGAGTATGGGCAGCCCTGAGATTCCACGGAAGAAGTCCAGCTACTTTGCTAAGGATATTATATGGTGAGACCCTGAGAGTACATGAAAAAAGAACACAAAAAAAAACCCCAGCAGAGCGCAGCCTTGCAGCATCCTAACCAAGGCATAAAACACAGGACTGAAGCAGTCCTGACCTCCAGGTCAACTCAGCCTGTAGCTGAATAAAACCAAATGTCCCTAATCATGTTCATGTAGAGCAAAAAATAGAAAAAACACCTGGCTGAGCACTGCCTGAATTTCTGAGCCCCAAATCACGAGGTACTCTAAAGCGGTTGTTGCTTTAAGCCAGTAGCTTATGGGGGGAGTTTGTTAAGCCCAACAGGTAACAAGAACAGCCCCTAAATGAGTCATCTTGAACCTTCAGCATAATTACTTTATATGTTTGAAAATAGTCTTTTTCAAGTCATGTCACCAGACTTAACTCCAGAGCTAGATACAGTTTTGTTATATTGCCTGTGTCATCTTTTTGCAGTGACCACACCTTACTCTTGCACAGTAGATCAAAACAATGTAATATTGTAATGAGTAAGGAAAATCCCTCATGTTTTGTTTTCCAAGGTCTGGGAGAAACTGTGCAGAGCATATTCATCAATGTATACATACTTTGAAATCAGCTGGTCCAAACCAGATCAATTTGGTTTTCACGTTTAGAGGAGAGCTAACATTGACTGCTTAGTTAGTCTTAAGGCATTACAACCATCTGCAACTCTTGCTCAGATAAAATTAATCTCAGACTCCATAACATTTTCTACTTTTTAAATCTGTTGGGATATCTTTGCCTCACCTCTATTTCCTGATCTGAGATCTTCATTACTTTTCACAGTTTCCCAAATTCACTCCACCAGTGTTTTTATTATATTATTTTCCACCTCAAAACTTTGTAATGATTCCTAATTATATATAACATTAAAAATCAGCTCCTCGTTCTGGTTTTCAAATTCTCCATAGTTCTCTATTGTTTTCTTCTGTTTACTCCAAAATTCAGCTTTTAAAAAATGTTAGTAAGTAGAACTAATTGGTCAATAATATCCAATTCTGAAAATTTTTTAAAAAGTACATTCTTACCTGGTTAAAGAGAAAGCCGATGCTGAGTCTCATACCAGCAGACACATAAATTATCCTAAGTGAGGTTTTAAATGTAAAAGAACACATTTTAATTCATCCATGTTTTAGATTTCCTCTCCATGCTAAAGGCAGCATGACAGTTCAATAGGTAAAATGGGCCCATGTAGACATACTTGGAGGCTTTCAGATCATGGGGCTGGGGTTTAATTAAATTGAAAAAAAGTGATTATGGGCCTTCTTAAAGACATTAACCCATAAGTCACAATAATAGACTATGAACCAAGGAAAATGACAAGAAACATTTTCTCTTGGTTGAATCATCTCTATTAAGAGCCCATAACCAATCAGTAAATATCCCCCGCTTCCAATATATCAGTCTTAACCAATTCTCTGTTTTGCACACCACTTCTTAAAACTACTCAAACCAAGCCCCAATACTCTATTTTAAAAAGCCTGTCATAACTTCCTCAAATCAAAACACTCCTAAGGCTTGTCTTTGGAGTGTTCTCCCTCCCTACAGCAAGCTAAATTAATTTGGAATTGTATGACTACAGGCATGTCCCTGGTAGACTTCAGATAATGGGATTCAAAACCACCACTAACTAAACATGCAGTCTCACCTAATTATTTAATACTTATGGATCTCATTTCTCTTTCCTTGTATAACACTGAGATTTATCTTATAGTATGTTGAGGTTTAGCAAGAATGTATGAAAAATACTTCGTGTGATATATGGTAGATAGTAAGCATCAGTAAATAATGAGTAATTTTTATTAGTAAATTTACTCTTTTTAGAATATACATTACACCTAAAAGAAATTTGGCGATGTCCCTATGTAACTCCTGGTTTATTTATTTGAAACTTAATTTTCATAGTAGCCTAATGTCTGAGAATATAAATCTGAATGAACTTTCAGACAGGCATGTCTCTGAGTAGGGATGACTAATGCTAATTTGGAGAACTGAATAGGATTTTCATAGTCTATTGGCTTTTGAAATCTCTAACTAAGACTGGATTCAATGACCTTTCAAATTTCTCTGTCCTTATTAAATCATGATTTTTATCATTTAGAAAAGAAAAAGTCAGTGTCCTGTATACTTGATCACAATTTGAGCAAGGATGTGTTTTAGAGAAAAAAAGAGGAAAGCATTATGAGGATTTTTGAGACAAATAAGCATAATATTTTAATAAAATGATGGGAAAGTAATGAGAAAATGCATAGCTTTTCCAATTTCCTGTTACAGTGTATGAGGTTTCAAGATATAATTCATTAAGAGGGAGGCCAATGTCAAGGTCAGGTTCCCTGGGAGGCAGAATCAGATTGATATTTACATGCCACTGATTTATTGGATAGAGCCCTTCACAGCAACACCTGAGAGAGAGTTAAGGATGCAGGATTGGGCAGAGGGAGAAGGTGAAAGGAAACAGATTTGAAATAGCAGGCTAGAGAGAGCCTAGATTCTGGTGAGGACTTACAAGACAAGAAGACCAGGGAAAATTTGGAACTTCTTAGAGAAGTATTCATGCATTGGGGAGCTCTGGAGTTGGCATGATCCTTGAGAGCTTTCCCAGATTCAGGCAAGAGGGCTCAGCCTCCATGCCCATCCACTCCTCCACCAGTGGAGAGATGGCTCCCGGAAAGCAATTACTGGGGAAGGATTCTACTTTGAGCCAAAAACACTGCCAGCAGCCAGGGGAACTAGTGTGTTGGGCCTAAAGGAGCCAACCTCAGCATCTACCACAATGAATTTACAAATGTATCTACTTTTGTATTTTAGGAAATATTATCTGTTCCTTTTCTATTTGAACTTTGAGGGACTAAGCAAAGTTAAATATTAATTTAAGATTAGTTTAGGAAAGAAGTTTGAATGAGTCTATATTATTAAATCCAATATGGAGGCCTTTTAAAAATAACTTCCTTCTCCTCTTTGTGCATGGAAGTTGTTGTGCTGCAGTTTGACAACTGTTCTCGCCCCACTTCTCTTGTCTGTATTTACTCTTTGAAATATTAAACTGAGTTTGTGTGTGGTGGAGACAAATGTCTTTGGTACTGAGTTGTGCATGCCTTTGTTCTTTTACCATATTCTATTGGGTTCCTACTTATTATTTTGTCAATGGCATAACAGTTTAGTTCTAATTTTGCTCTTTTTCTTACTCAAAATTGTTGGGAAGCTGCATGAGACATGTGGTGTACCAAGTGCAGCATAGCTATTAAATTATTTTCATTGACTGTTCAATTGCTATGGTATAAAATAAAGGAACAGCTTAGAGGTGTTTATGTGGGAAATACATCACACACCAATTTATGAGCTGCAAATGCATTTGGTTTACATATGAAACTGATATCACTTGATTAATTTATTTAAATAGTGATACAATGTAAAATAACCATTTATGGCTCCACCTTTCAAATGTTGTAATTGGATTTGTCACCCTCTTAACACTGTAATAGTGGGGATTAAGATCCCAACACATGCATCTTTGGGGTGTTCATCTGATCCACAGTATTCTTCCCCTTGCCCCCAAAGTTCATATCCTTCTCACCTGTAAATACATTCATTCCATCTCCAAAGTCTTAACTTGTTTCAGCTCAAAAGTCTAAAGTCTCATCTGTGAAATCACAAGTTATCTACTTCCAAGATAAAATGGACAGATAGGCCAAAGGAAGGCGTAACAGGTCTTAAGCATGTCCAAAAGCCAGCAAAGCAGGAATTAAATCTTATAGCTGGGGAATAATTTACCTTGATTCCATGTCTGACATCCTCTGCACACTGGTATGGGAGTTGGGCCTCCAAGTCCTCAGGCACACCTGCCCCTAAGGCTTTCCTGGGCTTAGCCCATGCTTCAGCTCTCCCAGGCTGGCATTGTATGCTAGTAGCTGTACAATTCTGGGGTCTCGGTATGGTCTTATTCCTGTAATTGCACTAGGCATGACCCTGGTGAGGGTTCTCTGCTGCAACTGCAACTCCACGTATCTGCTCTGCAATGCTGTAGTGAAGGCCCTTGAGGTGACTCCACCCCTGTAACAAATCTCTTCCTGGGCTCGGCTCCCAGGTTTTCCATGCATCCTTTGAAATTGGGGTGAAGGCTTCCATGCCTCCACAGCTCTTGCACTCTGTGAGCCTGCAAACATAACACCACATGGACGCCGCCACAGCATCTGGCTTGTATCTTCGGAAGCTGCAGATCTAGCCACACCTGGGGCCAATTTAGCCATTGCTGGAGCAGCTGAGGAGTGCTGTGCTGGAATGCAGAGAGTGGCTACCCAAGGTGGCCCTGGGTACCTGGAAGCCCATGGAGGGTGCCCCAGGTCTGTTCCCCGACACCATTCTGTTTCCCTAGGCTACTGGGCCTGTGATGGGTGGGACAACCTTAAAGATTTCTGAAATGCCTACAAGGTCTTTTCTCCATTCTCTTGATGATCTCTTTTCTCTAGCTTGATCTCCTTAGTAGATGGTCACTGCGCTAGACCCTTGATTTCTTCTCCCAAAGATGTCTTTTCACTCTACCTGGCCAGGCTAAGAGTTTTTTCAATTTTTTACCCTTTGCCTCCCTTTTAATTATGAAGTCTAGCTTTATGTCATGCCTTTGCTGCCATAACTCAGCATAGGCTGTTACAAGTAACCACATAGCTGCTTGAATGCTTTTTTTGTTTAGAAATTTCTTCTACCAAATACCTTGGTTCATAACTCTTAAGTTCTGCATTCCATACAGCCCTCTGGCATGAACAAAATTCACCCAAATTCTTGCCAGCTCATAACAAAGGTGATCTTTACTCCAGTTTCCAATAAGCTCCTCCTCATTTATGTGTAAGACCACCTCAGAATGGTCTTTACACTCCATATTTCTATCAGCATTCTGGTTACCACCATTTAACAAATCTCTAAGAAGTTCCAAATTTTCCCTGGTCTTCTTGTCTTGTAAGTCCTCACCAGAATCTAGGCTTTCTCTAGCCTGCTCTTTCAAGTTCTTCCAGCCTCTGTCCATCATCCAGTTCCAAAGCCACTTCACATTTTCAGGTACTAGTTATAAGCAATATTCCACCTCTTGGTACCAATTTTCTGTATCAGTCGTTTTCTGTTGCTTATAACAGAATACCTGAAACTTGGTAATTTATAAGAAATAAAATTCATTTCTTACAGTTTGGGAGGCTAAAAGGTCTAAGAGGTCACATCTGGTGAGGGCCTTCTTGGTGTTGAGTTTCTACAGCAAAGCAGGATGTCTTGGTGGATATCGCCAAGATATGAAAAGGTGAGAATGGTGAGAACTCTCTCATTTGCTCCTTATAAAGCCACCAGTCCACACCCATAATAACTCATTACTCCACGAATGGATTAATCCATTCATGAGGTCACGGTCCTCATGATCCAATTACCTCTCAAAGGCTCCACTTTTCAAATATCATAATCAGATTTCCCATCCTCTTAACACTGTTACCTTGGAGATTAAGTTTCCAACCCATGAACCTTTGTGAGACACATTTGACTCATAACATGTAAAACAACTATTTATGATCTTTGTATATTTTTTGGGTTTTTTTTTCATTCAATTTCTGAGTATCACCTAAATGTTCGTCTTTGTTAGTCCCTTTCCTGCTGCAGTTCCCAGATCCATAAAGGCCATGTTAGCACTTCACCAAGCAAATATGAGAATTTAATAAGTGATTTTTTTAAATGTCAATCACACAACTAAGTACCAAATTCTTTAATAAGAAGAAATGCTAGTTAATAATTTGCTCCATCGTACTTAGATGTTTTGTTTATTTGTTTTTCCCAGGAATCAGTTTCTGTGATATCACCTTGAAGTCTTATACCATTCATGAGGAACACTAAATAGTTAGGGATAACATGTTACCCTGCAAATATTTAAAGTATATAATTTAAAATAAAACATCTTCATTAGCTAAAGCAGTAGAACTGGGAAGCTCTTGGAGACAGTAAAATATCAGGTTAGCTTTTGGCTGAAAATGATGGCTTGTCCTACTTGAGATGAGTGATATGCACTTAGTATATAACCTTGTTTCATTCCAGACAGGGCACTGTCATTATTTATATTCTGTCCATTGGAGTCTTTAAATTGATTGTGGAAGGTTAAAAAAACATTTTAACTTATCTGTAGGGATACACTTTTGGTTAGTGCTTGTCATGTTCCATTCACTATTGAGATTCTAAAACCTCTCAGTGGGTAACTTATTTTATTACCTCATTGAGTCTTACAAATCCTGGTGAGTTAATCAATAGGACCTGTGGGATACCTTCGTCACCTTTAGTAAATCTCTGAAGGGTGATATAACGCTGGAAATGAGAAAAAATGTTCTCATATATCCGGTGTGCTGTTTGGGATGCATAAAATGCTCATTTTAAAACAAATTATCCTTGCCCATCCATTTTTAGATAAACAGAGGTAAACAAATTTTCTTTTCTGTCACGCTCTGTTTTGAGTGTGCTATTCTGATTTGCTAATACCAAGTTAAAGCAAATAGGAATAAGTTGATACATTTGTAGGACTTTTCTTACTGCCTGTATTTGATAGACGAAGTGATATGATGACTTCAGCATAATACATAGATAATTTAAAATAATAGAATACACCATTTACTAAAGCCTTAATATAACCTTGAGAGGTACCCATTTATAGGCCCCATTTTCTATATGAGGCCTCAGCTCAGTCAAGGTAAACAACTCCCTTGAGTCCACAGTACATGACAGGGCTAGAGTTTAAGCTTCTGAATCAAAATCCACGTTCTTTACTTCAAACCTTAGTGCCTGTATTTAATTAAATGAAAAAATAAGATTCATTGGTCTAGTTAAAAAACCTTTGTTTATAAAAAGTTATTTAAACATTCCAGTAAGTTATTTATCAGTGCTAGGCAAAGCTACTGATAGTTAAAGAATGAAAAATGGCAAGAATTACTTAGTAATTGGATTGTAACATACAAAGCAGCAACATTTGTTTAAGCATGACATCTCATTTCTTTCTTTCTTTCTTTTTTTTCCTTTGGCAGCTGGGTGCTGTGGGAATCTGAACCCTTGGCCTTGGTGTTATAGCACTGCACTCTAACCAAATGAGCCAGCCAGCCAGCCCAAGAATTGCATCTCTAAACACCATACCTTACTTTCCTCTAAGTTTTTCCATTTGATACATAAAAGGTGAGCATGAATAGACTATAAGCAAAGTTCTGCAGGCCTAAGGACATTTTTTATAGTTCTATCTCCAAGATATGAATAGAGCCTGACATGCAGTAGGTCTATTACATGTATATTGAATGAATGAAAAAATTAACAACTTTTAAACAGCCAACCTATAAAAATGATTTATACAAAATCTCAATTTCTCAGAAAATCTGTGATTAGAACCTTTGAGAAGGAAAATTTTTTTAAAAAATCTACCATTTGAAATGACTCATTCAGGTCTAATTTTGGCCATAGAATAAATCCTTCATGATCAGCAAATTTAAATCTTTGATTGATTTAAAAAGCAAATATAGAAATAAACTGATGGATTATGCAAACTTGGGAATCTACCAATGATCTACTTATTTGGTGTGATGTTTTCTTTAACTCCTACTGAGACATACTGAGAAAAAACTATTACCTTTGATTTTAATTGACTTTTTTTTTTTGATGGATTACAATTAGGCTACAAAAACTAGCAGGAGAATCTTTCCCTGGGGGAAGTAAACATTGCAATTCACTCACTTAAAAAAACACATTATTGATATCATCTTATTTGCAAACAAATATTTCTACTGCTCAAATTTTGAACCTTGAGAAATTCCTGGACTGGCAATGCTTTAAAATAATTCCAATTTCTTTTTTCTTTTTTTTTATGTGACTGGTAAGGGGATCGCAACCCTTGACTTGGCATCCTCCGCACCATGCTCAGCCAGTGAGTGCAGCGGCCATGCCTAGATAGCATCCGAACCAACGGCGGGAGTGCTGCTGCACTCCCAGCACCACACTCTCCCGAGTGCGCCACGGGGTCGGCCCAAAATAATTCCAATTTCTGAACTGGCAATGCTTTAAAATAATTTCAACTTTGTTTCTGAATTAAAATGCTTCCCAAACTCATTCTGAAAGAAAACAATTTTGAAAATCTTTTGTGTGACATTTTTACAGTTATTCTTAATTATGTATGAAGAGTACGCTGCTTGCCTCATCAGATAATAGACATAAAGAAGTATAGAAGGTTAAATCTGAAATCAACCTCAGATAATCTAAAAAAGCCATGTTGCTTTTACAAATGAAACAAATGAGATCCAGAAAGGTGATGATGTGACTTGCTCAAGGTAAGAGAGTACAATACTCACACAGTTAGGATTGGAAGACAAACCCTCCTTCACATTTTGCAGTGAAGGACCCAATCAATATAGAAATACAGCCCTTAAAATATTATCTTTTCCCTCTACCCATCTTGGATTCATTCTCGGTGGCCCTGCAAATGAAATTGACAAAAGAAACGCCCCCTTGACAACCTTGTTTCATTTTGCTGTGGGCCATATAGACAAGGTCCATCCACTCTGGCCTCTCTGGCCTCCTTTTTGTTACTGGGAAATACCATCATCCTCACCCTGCAGGGCCTGTGCATTTGATCCTTTTCTCTAGAATATTCTTCCCACAAACACATTTCCATGGCTCACTCCCTAACCTCTTTCAAGTCTTTTCTCAAGCATCATTTCTCAGTGAAGTTGTTCCTGACCACCTTGTTTAAAATTTTTCACTTCCTAGTTCCCTCTATTTTCTTCCTTGCTTTATTTTTTCCTTAGGGCTAAAAACTATTTAATGTTCTAAATGATTTCCTTATTTATTTTGGTTTTTAGTGTTTCTTTCCCCACCAACTTAACTGAAACATGCGCACCATGGGTATGAATTTTTATCAGTTTTGTTGGCTGATGTATCTTCAGTGCCTAGAGTAACGCTTGACCATATGCTAGATGTTCACATAAAATTTGTTGAATGATCAAATGGATCCTCCAAGGAGAACATTGTGGCAGAAATGTCCACTTGAGGAAGGGCAGACAGATCTTGCAGTCTCAACTCCTGGCCCCAAATTCTTCTTTGCCTTGTGGATCTCACTAAGAACAGCTGTCATGACATCGAAGGTTCCAGTTTATACTACTCTGGCTCAGGTGTTACCACAGACCTCTTCTTTAAGGCCCCCAGCAAAATGAAACAAGGTTGTCAAGGGGGCGTTTATTTTGTCAATTTCATTTCAAGACATCATTCAAGGTCCAAGGGTAACAGAACAAAGTTCCAGCAGAGCAGATAATTTGTAATCAACTTCCTAGGCTGACTCTTAAACGTGCCCACTGGCCGCTGTCCACACAGCATGGGCTGACATTCACCTACTACTTCCTTGCTAATCGAACCTCTTTGGTTCCATAGATGCAGCTATGGTCTCAGGACGAGCTGGGGGCAAATCTTGATTATTCCACACCCATCAAGGCATTGGTACTCTCCTTGCCAGTGACTGATTCAGAAATAGGAACATGATGCTGGCGGATGGAAGGTGAAAGGCAAGTCAACAGAAGCAGCCTCCAAGAAAATGCCCAGGCTTTAAAATAGTACACAAGGAAGTTGCATGTTCTTCCCCAAACACCACCCCTGCCCCTGCTTTGGGACACTGGATGTTGTAATTTGAGGATGTGGTTCTTAGAAGAACAAGATCATATTGTGTTCAAAGGGGACAGAGCCAAGAAAGGAAGCCAACATTACGACGATGGCAGAAGGGAATGACAGTGAGCAACTCTGTACTTGATTACATCGCTGATCCTGACTCTTTCCACCCTGAAATTGGCTTCAATCTAAGCTCTTCACAAAGCGAAGTAGTAAATTTTCTGAGACATTTTGAGCAGGAGTTTTCTTCTAGGTGAAGCCAAGGTCATTCCCATGACAGGTAACCCTTTAGCCCCATCCCCCACCCCACCCCATTCAACTGCTGTTTCCTAGGAATTAGGCATGTTAATGTTCCCTGAAACTCAAACGGAAGAGATGGAGTCTCAAGTGCTTGTGTGTATGTGTGTTAGGAGGGGGGTCCCAAATTCAAACTTTTCTCTCCCACAGTCTGACTGTTCTCGGGGAGTTGTCAAAACCCAGTAGAGTGTCTGGGACACAGAACCAAATACACGATCTACACAACAGGCCCTACCTCATTTTTTTTTTTTTTTTCCTGGTGTTTAACAACTTTTAGCCTGAATGTAGCTCAAAGAAAGTTGCCAGTTCTTGGAGCCTGAAAGCAGATAATCTAGCCAGTGAAGCATGTGGGTCCCTTCTGAACTGATAGTTGTTTACCTCTCAAGTCCAGAGTCTGCAATGAGGACAGCAGGTTTTCCTGCAAGATAAACCACTTGTACATCACATTCAATGAGACTATATAAGATGAAATAGGCAGTCTGATATTAATTCCCCTAAAATAGTCTCTGGAGGAAAAACCAGCTGAAAATTTGAGAGACCTGATTTGCAGGTACATTACCTGTGTTAGCCGAGACCTAGCATCTTTACAGGGGAGGCCGTGCAGGCATGTGAGGTGTTCTGCAGTCTCTCAGAATTTCTAAATCTCTGCATGTGCTCTATCTATGACTAATGTGGCGAAACTACAGCTAAGGCTTAGAAAATGCAAATAACTAAGAGAGTGCAAATCAGGTTATAACAGCAGTAAGGGTCTTGTCCCCCAATATTTTATAAAATAAACCATGCCTTCCTTGTAAGCATTTTCATTTCTGGTTGGGTTCTTGTTAAATGTACGCATACTCTAGGAAAGGCATTGTGAAACTAAAATGTTACTTGAATGAGTTTATCAGGTCCTTTCTTCTCTACAAAGATGGAAGAAGATAACATCTAAAATCAGGGGTAGGGGGTTACGGATCCGAACAGGGTTTTGGGGGAAACAGGGTGAGGAGGATGAGGACCTAAAAGGTAGGAGGCAACTTGGAAGAGAGGCAGCTATTATTAGACCATTTTACACATGTGAAAACTGAGGCTAGCCTGTTGAATCCTAGATGTGAACTCACTCATAGTCGACTCCAAAATCCATGAGATTATTCAGTAGACCAATGTCAAATTGACATGAGGGTTAATTACGTTTAATGGTATCAAGCTGCCTACCAGTCTTTTGCCCTTTCTCTCTTAAATAAGATACAGTACAAGAAATATAAAGCCATAAACAAACTGTAACAATTTTGAACCGGAGAGGCAGCATAACACGATGGTTGAACCCGCTAAGTAATCTTGGACAAGTTATCTCTATTCCTCAGTTCCCATTTCTGAAAAAAAAATGTGATAAAAATATAGCCTAGGATTCTTTTGAAAATCACATGAGTGCTTAGAATACTGCCTGGCATGCAGAAAGCATTCAGTAAAGGTTTTGCTTTTATTGGAGCTGTTTCATTTAGATTCTATAGCTTTTTTTTTTTTTTCAGTTGATCAGAATGTCTTCATTTTAAATTCATTTTTATTTTAATTTTTGGGTTAATTTTGTATGTTTAAAAAGTTGTATGTGTTTGCTTAATATGATTATAAGCCAAAACTATTTATTTTTATTTTATTTTATTTTTTTTATTTTTTTTCCTTTTTGTCTTTTTCCGTGTCCGGCAACGGATCGCAACCCTCAGTGTTGCTCCTGCGCCTCGCTCAGCCAGTGAGCGGGAACCAGTCTGTATGTGGGATCCGAACCCTCGGCGGGAGCGCCGCTGCGCTTCCCAAGCGGCGCACTATAGCAGTGCGCCACCAGGCCAGCCCCTAAGCCAAAACTATTTAAATCAAAAAATTATAGCACCCATATATGTACAAATTATATGTATAATTTATATATGTGTATATATGTATATATGTGTATGTTATATATGTGTAGTGCTATATTATATTTAATTTATACATATATAATTTATACATACATGTGTCTGTGTGTGTATTTATTTTCTGGCTACTAGTGACCCTGAATATAAATATGAAACATTGCTTATCTCACAACCAACCAGCTCTAATGACAAACTTCATGTGCAATATGCACACTTAGAGCAGCTACCAAAGTTCCTGGGTGTGCATCTATCCATCTGCACACTGTCATACTGAGGTGAAAAGAAAGACATTTTTCATGCCAGCTGATGGTCACAAATAGGAATAAAATATTACCAAACTGGCATGGGTTCTATCCCGAGAAGAACGTGAGCCAGCGAAAAATAAAAATCCCAACTACAAAGCCTAGCTCCCCTTCCTTTGCTTCTCCGTTTTCCCCATTTGCCACCCCCACACGTGTTAATCCAGGTGCAACCTGTTTAAAATCAACTCCAAGGGCAAAGCCAGTGAGTGAGAAGGGGAAGCAGACTGGGGTTGTTAGAATGGAGGAGGTGTGAAAGGAGGAAGCTGCCTGGGTTGCCTTGGTAATACAAAGGAGAATGTCAAGGGGGAGGGATTTATATGCTGATGTTAATTGCATTTGTTAATTACATTCTATTGTGCTGACCTGCCTGCTTTCCCCAGTTCATCTTTCTGAGTCATTAAGCAGTTCCAAAAGCTTCCCTAAGCAGTATGTCCCCTCCTCATCTAATTTTATCCCCTGTCCCAGTCCCCAAGTTTAGTTCCCAGCGTGCTACCTTTGGCAAGTCACTGACAAGGCTCTGCTGTAACCGCATGTGCAAGGTTTTAAAAATCCTGTAGAAAAATACATCCCTCTTGGAGCTTGCTGAATATTGCTTTGCTGCTTAACAACAGCATGGATTTACAATCAAAGAAAGCTGCTGGAAAAAAAACAAAAACAAAGAAAATAAATCTGAAAGAAACTTCCCTCAGTGAAATGCAGTCTGCAAATGATTCACCAGAAAAAAAAAAAAAAATACTGAGCAGTTACCTGTGGAATCTAGTGTACCTTCAATTGGAAAGGTGCCTGGATGGAGGGCGCTGAGATGTATTTCCTTGCTCCCCCTGGTGGCCGATTGTTTCAATTACAACAAGTATCCCAGTGGCTGTGTACATCTGAGTATATTGATACTTAGTGTGAAAAATGATTTCTTATAATCCCTCATCACTGACATGACATATTAGTTTATAGTACTGTTGTATGTGCTAAAAATCAACAAACTCATTTCAGTGGATGCAGTTTTAATGGCTATGTGAATACATTCTTATGCAGTATATTTAAATATTTCGAAAGTAATATATATGAGTTCTATGCTAAAGTAAGTTGTTCACAGTAATGCTTTTTGATTCCAGTCATATTTATTCTTCCCCTTTGATTCTTCTTTACAAGCAGGCCCTAACACATGGTAGAGTCTTTCTTCAGTCTATTCGTGTTTCTCTTAATGATTTTGAGTCTCCTTAACTTGAACATTTGCTCTCAGGGGTTATTTTGTGTCTACTAATTTTCCTAAGAGTCAGATTTTTATTTTTCTCTAACTCTTGCCTTTTAACAACAGACCTCCTTTTAAGTCTCACCTGGTGTCTGTGTCTCAAGCACTGACTCATTTCACTGTTCAGAGAGCAAATTGGCTCCTTGAAGGCAGTAAAAAGCAGGTCAGATCGTCTCTAAGCTGCTCAGTGTCTATCATCCTGCTTTGCATTTGGTCATAAAATATGGCACATTTAGCTGAGTGGAAATTATTTTCTGTGAAAAAGTTTGATCACTATACACATTGAAAGAACATTCATATTCACTGCAAAAGAGCAGACTCCTCACCATTCCTAGTCCTCGGTTTCACACTTGTGTTTTTCCCTTTTGTGTGTGTCTGAAATTCCTTGGACACATCAGTGACCATATAGGAAAAAAGAAGAAAGAAGGAGACTTTGTCTGGGATCCCTGGTGATTATGATGGATTTTCTATAAATATGTCTGTACGGTATGCCCAGTACCAGTTCTGTGATGTTTGACACAATATTAATTATTTTGCTGTTGTATAGCATCACAATACACAGCAATACCATTGTGCTTGAAGTGCAAATCATTTTCCATTAGACCTCAACACAGGTCCAAATCTGCCTAGCTATCATGTTTGTTTGTTTTCCTACGGAAATAAAATTTGGAGGTGTTGGGGGAATACTCAATTGTACTCCAAGTCTAGAAAATGAGCGAGACCTGTTTTCCAGGTATCTACCACGTTGAGAGATGTAAAAAGATCCCTGTTGGAGAGAGTTGTACTCAAATCATTTCAAAGCCTCAGTCATCAGAAGGATCAAGTGACTCTGAGAAAAGCATGGAACAAGCACTGAATTTGTATCTCACTCAGGGCCTCACGGATTTATGCGTGAATCCTAAGAGTGGTGGCCATGAATTTAAAAAGTATAAGGAAATAATCAAGGAAACACTTTTCTAAAAAATCTGCAGAGTTCTGGAATACAAGATGTCATTACTGTCATGAGGTATAATTCAGGAGATAGCAGGGAGACATCTCTCTTTTTCTGGATGTTACTAAATGGAATGGGTCCACACAGGATGTTTCAAATCACTCAATACTTCCAGAAGAGCAGTAGCATGTATGTTGACAGAGATTGGCAGTGGTACCAAAGGGTAACAGACGGAAATCTATCTTTGTGTGGAGGACAGTGGCAAGGTACCTTCACACAGCTCTGGTGGTGACAAACATTGATAAAGCTGCAGGTTAAACAGGAGGAGAGAAAACACCAGACTTCATGGTGGAGGACAGTAGGGGTCCATGAGCACACATACAAATCCCCCCAGATTTCCCCAAAATAATTAAGGAAGACATCAGAGAGCGAAGGCCCTGTATAAGTAAGTAAGGGTGAGAGCCTGTGCCATACAAATTGATTTCTGTTAATGTCGATTAATTTGTATTCTGGCGGAGCAGGGATGACAAAGAAGAGACTTCTACATTTTCATTTGCTTCTCCTCTACAAATGCTCATCAACAAACACTTATTGAGTCTCAACTCTACTCTAGGAAGTTTGTAAGAAGTTGGAAAGGTTGTAGCAAACATGGCAGACTTGGTCTTTAGGGATGATAAACAAGTAATCACAAGAAAATAGGTTAATTATAATTGGGACAAAGATGTAAATTAAAAGTACATGAAAGCACATTTTGGGGGGAGTTTACATAAGTCTCAAGTGGGAGTCAGGCAGGAAAAACATCACTGACATTCAGCTAATGTTAACATTCAGTTGAGATTTGAAGGAAGAACTCAATGAGTAGAGTTTGTGAACTGGAAGAAGTGAAAGTTGAGGGATCATTATAGGCAGAAGAAACACCTGTGAAGAAGCTGAGTGAGGGGTCTATGTTATGTGGCTGGTTCATAAGACTGACATGATGAATACAGGCAGGTCCAGATAACACAGAGTGTGTTAAGAATTTGAGACTTTTGGTAAAAATCATGATGTCTGCATGCTAAATATGTCTCTATGGGTATCCAAACCATTTATTCCCTCAAGTATTTATTCTGAAAGTACCATGTGCAGGCTAAATACTATGGCCACCGTAGCAAACAAAACACACAGACAAGATCTCTGCCTTCAGAGTTTATATTCCAGGGGGAAGTTATAGCTAGTAAAGAAATAAATACAACTACAATCTAACTGTAGTATATTAATGAAGAATCTAATTAGGGGGATGTTATAGGGCAAAACTGAGGGGGGATACTTTAGATAATATGGTCAGGAAATACCTCTCTGAGGAGACATTTGAGCTGAATCACAAAATAGAAAAGGAGCCAGTTATTCAAAGTGCCAGGGGAGAAACAAACACTGTGATCCTGAGATGGGCAAGAGCTTGGCTTCTTCAATGACAGAGAAAAGGCTAATGGGGCTCGAGAACAGTGTGAGAGATGGTGTTATAAAGAGAGAGGCCATGAAAAAAATGATGACCTTTATTCCAATGGCAGTGGAAGTCACGGAAAGATTTTATGCAGAGGAATATTGCTGTCATTGTTGTTTTTCTCACTGTTGTCAAATAGTTCTCCAGTGCTGATAGAGGACAGATTAAAAAGGAGAAAATACAGGCAGAGACATCAATCTGAATCCGGCGATTGCATTAGTCTAAGAGTGAAATTGGAGCAAAGATTACGATAGTAATAATTAAGACAGAAAGAAGTAGATGTATTCTAGTTATATTTTGGATATTAGAAACAACATAACTTGATGAATTTGGTTATGCAGAAGAATAGAAAAAAGTGATTAAGGAGGATTACTAAGTTGATAATGGTGCCATTTCTTGAAACAGGAAAATTTGAGAGGAAAATATTAAAAGATCTGTTTTAGACCTGTTAAATATGATGAATTTTAGATATTTGATGAAGGTATCATAGGAAGAGTTTGTATAAATCTAAAGTTCAAGAAGATTGAATCACAAGTCAAGAACAGACTTGTAAACTAGTAGACCATGGGCAAAATTTGGCCCATAGATGGGTTTGGTGGATCTATACAACATTTTATTTTGTTTTTAATTTTAGATAGTCATCAACATTTACAAATTAGGAGTCAGGCAGATACCATTTTAATAAATGGTATCTGGTAATAGTAGTTCTTTGTAATCACATGACTCCAGTCACTGGAATGGAGTCATGGCTATGCTGATTCTATGAGGCTCAGGACTCTCTCAGGATTCGCCAGACTCTCTACCATAGTCGCAATGAGGCTGAGTGCCAGATACCACTGGTAAAATTTTGTTTTATAGTAGAGAAATATCTGTTTACCCATGTCTCAAATAGGTAAACAAATAGAAGAAACATAGATAAGCCCTGAAGGCCCTGTTTTACTTGCATTCAGCCTGTATTATTTCTCAGTGTTTTCTGTGAAGCACTGCAGACATCTGAAGTTGTGAGGTTGTGGCTTCCCTCACATAAAAGAAATTTCAAATCAAAAAAGTGAATGGGAATACAGACAGAAGTGGAAGAGAGCCTGTAATAGCACTCAAGATCCTGACATGTATTAATGGTGTTTATCTGCCGAGGCGGACTTCACTGTACAGAATGATCAAATCCTTTTAGAAAGGGAGCGAACAGAGAATGAGAGAAGAAAGTCACAGAAACAGATGCCAAGAAGATAACACCAAGAATAGGAGCAGAAAACTGGTATCGGAATTTTTCCAGAATGGATGGAAAGTGAGCTTAAAAACCAACTAACCAACAAAAAGCAAATGGCCCCTCAACATCTGCTGCAGAATATTCAAGGGTGGCCATGGCAAGACTTTTGTCCTGTTACCAAGCTCATTGTAAAGGTTATACTATTCTAGCTGTAAGCTCTAGTAAGAGAACTCATGACAATTTTAGAAAAATAAATAGTTTTCTGACATTATGAAGGAATGTGGCAGCCTGGTTACTCAACAACTGTAAGGAATACAGTGGATATATCACCCACATTGATATACCACATATACCACAAGTGTATTTCCACATTCCAAATTTATGAAAAGCATGACTGGTTTTATGCAGAGGAGGTAGCTGACTTCATAGTACCCATGTCTTAAAATATTTTCATCACCAGCCTGCCTTAAGCATCAAACATTTATTATTCTTTGGGCTTATTTTTAGCCTAGCCAAAATATAGTATAAATGTTCTATCCTGACATTCCACACACTTTCGGCACCTGAGAGTGATTATACAACTATCAATTGTCAACGTAACAAAAGTATGTGCAAATGTCAAGTGAATGAATATTTCCAGATGATAAAATAGTAGGTAATAGCTGCCTTTAGCATATAATGTTTCATGTGTATGTATATGTTTATATATCATGTTACAAGCTGTAACTTTCATTGATTAAATGTACACCAGAAAAAAATTAACACAAGCAGTAGAAGGTACTGGGTCCGATCTGATTCAAAACCCAGCTGACCTGACCCTAACCCTTATCGAGAGGTAGAATCTTTGTACCTGCACAGCCTTATGACCGCTTTGACCAATAGAATACAGAGGAGATGATCCTGTGATTATGGGCTCAACCCTTCCCTGAGTTTGACAGTTTCTCACTTTTGGAAGATAGCCATCAAATAAGAGTGACTACCCTGAGATCACCATGTTGTGAGAAGTCAAAGTCACATGGGGAAGCCCTTGAGAATGTGATGCCAGCTGTCGGAAGGTGGGGGAAAGATGAGAGAGAAGCCAAGGGGCCCAAGACATCAGACATGTAAGTGAGAAAGCATATTGAAGTGGATCCTCTGATTTCAGCTGCCCCAGCTGACACTACAAATAAGTCAGAGACACGCTTGCCAGCAGAGGCTTTCCAAATTCTTTTTTTTTTTTTCCTTTTTGTCTTTTTTCGTGACCGGTAACAGGATCGCAACCTTCAGTGTCGCGCCCGTACCGCGACCAGCAATGGGATCACAACCCACGGTGTCGCGCCCACACCGCGCTCAACCAGTGAGCGGACCGGTCTCCACATGGGATCTGAACCCTCGGTGGGAGCGCCACCGCACTCCCAAGCGCCATCCTCTACTGAGTGCGCCACCGGGCCGGCCCCCAAATTCTTGATGCACAAAAAATTGTGTGAAAAGGTTTAAGCCACTAATTTGGGGTGGTTTGTTATGTGGTGATTGATAACCTGAACACTGTTCGACAGGGCTGTTTGGAAAAGAAAACAAAATAAGGTATGTGAAACACTACACGTTTAATACCTGATATACCCTTGATAAATCATAATAAAAAGATTAGCAAACAATTGCTTGCAAAATCCATTACACTTTACAAAGGATTTTCAAAAATTAATTTTCAAAATTCCTTTATGAGCAAAATGAGAAGGTTGAATGTTAGAGAAGATAAATGATGGGCCTAAGATACTACATGGCTGTGCCAGAAACAACACCTGGTCTTCTAATTCTAAGCCAGATACCTATCCACAGCTGTCCTCTAGAAAAAGACAATTATCTCATTTCAAAATGGATTAGACTATGGGACTGTCCACACTAGGAAAAAAGTCTGTCACGTCTCTGTTTTTGTGCAGTATCTGACTTTACATTGCAGGGAAAGTATTTCAAAGAAACGTCTCTATGATCAGTCTGAGAAGCTCTGAAGTGAAATCTATTTCCTCAATAAACAGAAGGCAAATCAAGGACAATTTCTTTTTTAAAGTAGAGGACCTCAGGAGCACAAGAAAGAGAATATAAACTGAGTTAATTTTGTAAATGGGACCAATAATGCCTAAATTAGAGTAAGAATAAATGGACTTATAAATGTGCATATATACATACGTGTATCTATCTGTAACCAATTAAGTTTTTCAAGAGCAAATTACACTTTTTTTCATTGTGCATTTATTAAACTGCAGAATTGAGTCTGATTCTAAAACTTTTTGAAAAACTCTTATCTACACAATGGAATTCTACTCTGCTATAAAAAGAATGAAATACTACCATTTGCAACAACATGGATGGACTTAGAAAAAATATTAAGTGAAGTAAGTCAGGCACAGAAAGAGAAATACCACATGTTCTCACTTATTTGTGGGGCTAACAATAAGTAAATAAATACACAAACAATCAGGGTGGGCAAGGAAGAAGACACAACAATCACAATTCCTTGAACTTGTTTAGACAAGTGAACAGATACCATGTTGGTAGGTGGGAGGGGGGAGATGAAGGGAGGAGAGAGGAATCGGTAAAGGGACATGAAAACCAACTACATTGTATATTGATAAAATAAAATAAAATAAAACCTCTTTTCACAGTCATTTGAGATTTAAATAATATGGGGTGGGTGAAGACAGTCCCCCACCAGGCTCTCCCCAAGGGTGGTCAAATGCACACTCGTCAGTGATGCCTGCTAGTATTTAGTAAAGTCATGAGTTGTGTGGCACTGCCATTACTGAGTAACAGTAACCATTTTACAGCGTTCTTCTAGTTTTGCACCACTTCCTCCCAGGTGATAGATCTTGGACGTGGCTGGCACCATCTTTGATGTGGTTGCGTCACCTTGGATGCAACTGATGTCATCATGGATGTGACCCGTGCCATATTGAGTACAAAATGGCCAACAGTCTTTACCCTACCTCGTGTTCTTTAAACAAAGAAAACCTTTACCTCGTGGTTTCCCAGACAAAGAAACCCTTCCACTCCCGCCTGGAGGTACCTCTCATCTTGACTACTGTCACCCCTACCCACTATACCCACACCAATTGTCGACCTGATCCCACACACCAACATCCTCTCTCCCCACCTGCGTTTTTCATGCCCACCAACCCATATAAGAATATGTACTTCTTCTAGCTGCCTGCCCCACCATTTTGAGTGCAGCCTGGCAGGTTTTTCCTCCTTTAATAAAGCTTGAACGGTACCCAGAATTTTGGCTCATTTTCTTTCACCAGGCACTGTGTGACAGCAGCATTACAGCCTGGGATAATCCATACCTTTCACTGGTATGGACCATACTTTCATTCCCCTTTCTAGGGGAGGGACACCAAGAATGAATCAATTGTACATATATTTGTGAAATATATACAAAGCTTTCTAGTCCCTCCATAAAAATTGTGTACCTGTGTTATGAGGGTGGGAAATCCAGTTGTGGTATTTGAAAGATGGGCCCTTTGAAATGTGATTAGATTGTGAGGACTGTGACCTTGTGAATGGATTGATCCATTCATGGAGTAATGCGCTTTGTTCTGATGATTATAAGGAGAGCAAGTGAGGAGTTTAGTGCCCTTGTTCAGCCTATTCTTGCCGTCTGATACCCCGCATCACTGTAGAGTCACCACAAGAACAAAGCTCTCACCAGATGTGTTCCCTGGACCAAACTGTAAGAAATAAATGTAATTTCTTTATAAATTATCCAGTTTCAGGCATTCTGTTATAAGCAACAGAAACAGACTAATACCACCTGCTAGCTAAACTTCACTAAAATATATTTCAAGGAGGGACATTATTGCAAACCACCAGGAGTGGTTTTGTGTTTGTTTTACAGGCATTTTTGTGTGGCTGAAAAGAATAGGTGTGATTCCTTTATGGTTCCAAAAGGAAACCCCACCTCTGCTTGGCATGATGTAGTGTGCAATTAGGGAAGGGAAGAGGAGGAAGGAGAGATTTAGCAGTAGTATACCCTCTAAAAACAATCTCAGTCTGAAAAGGTTGCCGTGCTTTCTTCTAAGGACACGTGAGTTACAGTTACTTGATAATTGTATTCAAGCAACCAAAAATATATATTTTATAACAGCCCCCCCATGTTAAATAAGGAGAATACAACTTATAGTTTGCTCTCTAAATTGTTATATTATTATTATTGTTACACCCAATACTGTAAAATATATTATGTGTGTGTGTGTGTGTGTGTAACCTTTTAGCAAAGTATTTTCCTTCTCTGGGGAAGCTTCCTTAATCCGCCTTCCTCCTTCTCCAACACACACACGTGTGTGCATGCACACATGCACCCCCACCCATAATGGCAACTAGGTTATTTTATCACACCTTGATTTTCCAACTGCTTTCCTATCCGTTCTTTGGTGTCTTTTAGATTCTTTCACTTTCTAATATTCTTAAAACCTCAAAACCTCAGATTTGTTTGCTCAGTTTGTGAGCTCATACTTTAGAACTCTAACATAAGCATGAGGGTACTTAAAAAAGTTCATGGGAAGATTCGTACTCTCTTTTAATTCTATTTTTTCATAAACTTTTTGAAGTACCACCATATAGTTGCTTTTTTTTTTTTTCTCTTAAATACCTATGGAGACAGTTTGTTTTTGTTCCCATGCACTACGTATGAGTATGTAATCTTCTCACTAAGTTTTTATTCTCCAGGAAGGGTACAAGTTGAAAATGCTCCCCAAAACCATTGACATCAGTCAATAATTCCAATATCTCAGTTTCCAAACCATATCTCCCGAACTGCCTTTCAGTGACACAAGCCAAACACCATATGATTACTATGCCCAAAGTGCCTAAACTTGCATTAGTTGGTAGTAGGGCTACCCTTAAAACAAATGAAAGCAGAGTAGGAGAAATTACTGTGTTTGTATTCCTATTCTTGTTGTGGTGTTGTAGAGTTTTACAGACCAAAGCCACTAAAGCCAACCTACTATTTATCTATAGAGAAACAATTTACTCCAAATTATGGTTGGAGCAAATATGTATCCTATTCTGAGGTTAGACATTAAAAAAGAAAAATAATCCTAAATTATGTAACTAGTGCCAATTCTTTTTCTAATATTTCTACATGTGACGGTTATGAGATCTACCTTACCATGCATGCTTTGCCGTGATCTTGACTTAAAGAGAAAGCAAGAGGGTCCTACCTTAGGGTACCTCCTGCCATCCTGTCTGCTACCCAGTTGGTGAACATCTGTGAACACTGAGGCTGTATCATGGGCCTTAACCTTGGCTGGAAATGAGAATCATTTCAGGATCATCTAATATTTACATAGGCCTGGTTGTGTGATCTCAGCTTCAGTATAATGAAAGGCTTCCCATCTGATTCAGGGCTAGATCTGCTGAGCATTCTCACTCCATTACTACAAGACCAATCGCTGCCAAGGCCACACACTTCAACATTCTAGGCCTCTGGATTCAATTTATAAAACCTGATGATTTGTCCCTCAGCTGCTATGGTGAATGGTCTGTAGTTCTGTAAGGATTATATACCTGAAACAAAACCATGATGTGAAGACAATTCTTTGGCACCTATAGAACCTAAGTCTGGATTTCAGCTGGAAGAATGTTTCAAGCAAGGTATGAAGGTGCCAGAGGTCAAGCAGCTTTGAGGAATAACTCTAACCTCATATAATGGCTCAACACAGCCGTCGCAATGAACAGAACTCAAGAGGAAAATGAATTCTGTCAATCAAAGATCCTATTTTCAGATAAATCATCGCATTTGTGGATAAAAACCAACTTGGCCTTAGTGGATTTGGAAGAGAAGCCAACTATGAATGTAGAGGTTCTGGAATACATAAAGAGCTGAGCAAGGGAACCAGGAAAAGGGAGATTGGGGCTCTGTTAGAATGATTTCCCCACATTAAAATTTTTCTAAGCTTATTTTTATATCCAGGAATGGCAAAAACCACTTAATCATTTAAAGTTAGGACTAAGGATCTATGATTTGCTAGTTTATGGATACTTACAATTGTTCAGCTTTTGACCTAATTATATGTCTCTAAAATTAGTTTCTTAGATCAGGAACAGAAATATAACCTTATATAAAAATGTAGTCATACAAAGTTGATACTCA
The DNA here is from genome assembly GCF_000696425.1 of Galeopterus variegatus. NCBI lineage: Eukaryota > Metazoa > Chordata > Mammalia > Dermoptera > Cynocephalidae > Galeopterus > Galeopterus variegatus. The sequence continues at coordinate 1,036,988 of NW_007726175.1, read as the reverse complement.
ATTTGCCTCTCTTAAAATATTTCTCTAGTAGGAATAATTATATTTGGTTACATTAAGAATGAAACACACACACACACACACACACACACACACAATTTTGCCTAGTTACAGATATTCTAAATTTCACGGAACAACTTATTCTTCTATTTTTGGTTTAGTTAATGAGCTTTCTCAAAGGAAATGACCGCAATAAATTGAAAGAAATCAAGTAAAATGTCTTTTCTGAATCAAATTAACCATAATCTGTTGGAGTCTGATTAAGTTTGTGATAACATTAATAGCTCATATATACTAAAATGCAACAGGCAATATTTCCTTTGTACTGTTCTGTGAATTTCTTCCTACTTTTTTTCTGGCTAGTAATATCAATCAAAGTACGTGTCTTGATGTAGCAGAGAATGTCCTGCTTTAGAAGCCAGCACACTTGGTTCCTGGCTGTAGCTGTGCTATAATCCATTCTATGACTTTCAGTAAATCATTAAACTGCCACCCTTTAAACTCTTTCATCTTTTAAAAGGAAGCAATACACCTTATCTCCTGCATACTTTTGTGAGACTAGTAAATTAATGAAAAAAATAACATAAAGCAACTTAAAAATTTATAGAACTACATATATTCAGCAACTGCCTCTTTATGGCATGGACATACAGCTTATAAAAATAACATAGATGTACAAATTTCTTCATGTGTGAATTGTGGGTCTCTGGATACATAACAACGTTAACCAAAAGATAATTGTTAAACAGCTATGAATGGAAGAGGAAGTTAAGGGAGGAGATAGATCTTGTCTTGTGATAGCACCTGGCAGCACAAACAGAAAATAAATCTAGGAATGATGGATGTCCTTGTTGTCCAATAGTAACCACAGTAGGAGACAGAAAGGGAAAGACTCACTAGCAAGGTTAAGGCTCAAATCAAAAGTGATTCTCAAAAGAGCATGAAAGTGGCTGCTAAAATGGGAGAGCTCTCTCCGGGTTGTTTCTAAGGGCAAGATTTTCTGTTCTCTCAATTATTGAGGGCCAACCTTATGCTAATGTTTTCTTCTTTAATTAGTGTTACTGAATAACTCATAAAAAATATCTATCAAATAAACAATTACAACAGATTTTCTTCACTCAGTTGAGAATTTAAACACAAAAAACTCTGAACTAGGTTTTTCTCTTTTTGTCTGAAAAAGACTTAAAAAAAATTAAAATTTACCAAGAAACACAAAATACATTTTTTAAAAGACTATTTATGCTTTCTATTAAAATAGCACGTATAATACAATTTTAATGAAAAATTTTCCATTTATATACCTCTATCTACATATGTATGTACTCTTCTACTTGTATATATGATAGAGATGCCTGGGATAATAATCTGATTATTAATAATATTTGCTTCTATATAAGACACTATATGTCTACATTTTCTCTTTTGAATTTTAGGTATTTTAAAAATAATATGCATGCAATTTTTTTAGAAGAATAATTAAGTCATTGTGAAAATACTACTCAAATATTTAAATATAAGCATAACAATTACTGGTGGAAATTCTCAAGGTAGGTACTAAGGTACTAACGTGTGGTAGTTTTGTTTGTTTTAGTCACAGTGAGAAAATAAAAAATATAGAAACTCAGACTTATCCACTAACACTAATATATGGTATCTGTCAAAGTAGTCTACACATTCCTAAGCAAAATTTTTACCTGTGGCAGTGCTGGAAACTTTGAATGGAATATGTTCACAAACCAAAATGTGACTAGGTAACAAATTCAAGATAGCAGAACAAATTCTGTAACTGCTTCTTTGAAGCTGTACTTGATTTTGTCATTTAGTAATACCCAGTTTCTTTATGATAGCTAGTCTTCCAGCCTAAAAAGCCTCAGTAACTTTCTTTTGTGTAGGATTGTTGTGAAGATAAAATAAAATTGAGATGCAAATACCAAATATCTACTGCCACAAAAATTGTCAAATGGAATCATTTTTTTTAAAGAGAGTGACTATGTGATTTTTGGTTTGCAAAACTAAACAGATGTGTACAATATGACCAAATGCAGAAGAGTTCAGGTTTGATGGGGGGGAATGGATGACAAATAGTGAGTTCCGACGGAGATGAGTTGACTTTAACATGCCTATGAGACTTCCAGATGGTCTAGTTCAGAGATGTCTTTATTGGAGATACAGATTCAAGGATCATTTGCATTTCAGTAATCACTGATGTCTTGGAAGTGATGAGCTAACCTAGGATAAGAATTAGCTTTCCTAAACTTTTCTGTGTTATTAACATCTTTGATAGACTGGAAACTCTCTGAAAGCCTTTTGGATCAATCATTTGAATGTGTAAAATTAAATATATAGGGTCACAAAGAAAACCATTTATTAAAACAAATTTATCAGAATATTTATAAACCATATTTGAATTATGGTCACCAATCTTTTTTCTTACTAACAATTTAAATAAAAAGCTTTAGTGTGAAGTCTAATAACTACTGTAATTTTAAACTAGTGATGTGTGTAAATGATTTATTGAGTATCTTATAATAATTATCACTTAATATCAAAATACTCAATTTCTATTGGTGACAAATATGCAGTGGCTGAAATACTATCTTGGCTTCTTGCCTACGTTCAAAATTTAAGTTATAGTTAATGAAAATGTGAAGTAATTCTTTTTCTTATCCAAGTTCCTGGATCTCTTGAATTCTAAGAACAATTCTAAGGCCAGTGGACCTCAAGTTAAGAATGCTTGACTTGGAGTGACAGAACCAAGGGAGAACTAATTTTTAAAAGTGATATACAGGAGAAGGAGCTGCCAGTAAAAGAACTTAAGAAAAATAGTTAGCAGGAAAGAAAAGAAACTCAAGAGAGAGTATCATCTACAAGTAAAAATAGAATCCAATAACTATCAGTAGCCAGTGGCAATGGAATGCTATGCTTAAAGGAGATCAAACAGAATAAAAATGGAAAAGAAAACACTGATTTTAGCAATTGGGAAGTCCATTAATCCAGTCTCTATTAAATACAGAAAAAGTATTCAATGCTCATTTTGAACCCAAAATAAAATTTAAGAGATATTTAATAAAGTGATTACTCAGGTAATTTCAAACATAGACTTTAGATATTGTAGATATTTTGGAATAAATTAAAATTAGAAAAATTCATAAGTTAACAGATGTATATTTATAGATTATTGTGGTCTATGCTAGATCACACCACTTCTCTGTGATAGTCAAATTTTGTATTTTTAACAATTAAAGAATTAATTAAAACTGATTACATATGTAATACATGCAAGTAAAAAAACCCAGCACTGCATAAGTGGTTTAACATAAAGGTCTCTCTATAGATAACACAGCCTCTTCACAAAGGCTATGTCTGTTAACCATTTGCAGACCTTTCAAAAAATGTTCCATGTATATGAAATCACATAGACATAGATTTTATACATCAATACACACATATATATCCTTTTCATACTGAAAGAACACATTATAAACATTTTTATACCTTTTACTTTTCACTTAAGCATATATCTTAGAAATAAACAGTACAATAAACTTTTTAAAACATTACATTGTAGTATAGTTTAAAGTCAGGTAGAGTAATACCTCCAGCTTTATTTTTTTTGCTCAGCATTGCTTTGGCTATTCGTGGTCTTTTGTTATTCCAGATAAATGATTGTATAGTTCTTTCCATGTCAGAGAAAAATATCATAGGAATTTTAATGGGGATTGCATTAAATTTGTAGATAACTTTGGGTAGTATAGTCATTTTCACTATATTGATTCTTCCAATCCAGGAGCATGGGATGTCTTTCCATCTTCTTGTATCCTCTCTAATTTCTCTCAGGAGTGGTTTATAGTTCTCGTTATAGAGATTTTTCACATCCTTAGTTAGTTCAATTCCTAAGTATTTTATTTTTTTGGTGGCTATTGTAAATGAGCAGGCTTTCTTGATTTCTCTTTCTGCTTGTTCACTATTGGTGAAAAGAAATGCTACTGATTTTTGTGTGTTGATTTTATATCCTGCTACTGTGCTGAACTCTTTTATCACCTCTAAGAGTTTTTTAATAGATGATTTGGGCTGTTCGATATATAGGATCATGTCATCTGCAAACAGGGACAGTTTGACTTCATCCATTCCAATCTGGATGCCCTTTATTTCCTTCTCAATTCTGATTGCTCTGGCTAATACTTCCAAAACTATGTTGAATAGGAGTGGTGAGAGTGGGCATCCTTGTCTGGTTCCTGTTCTTAAAGGAAAAGCTTTCAGTTTTTCCCCATTCAGGATGATATTGGCAGTGGGTTTATTATATATGGCTTTGATTATGTTGAGATACTTTCCATCTATACCTAATTTATAAAGGGTCTTTATCATGAATGAGTGTTGGATTTTATCAAATGCTTTTTCGGCATCAATAGAGATGATCATATGGTCCTTGTGTTTGATTTTATTAATATGGTGGATCACATTTATTGATTTGCATATGTTGAACCAACCTTGCTTCCCTGGGATGAATCCCACTTGATCATGGTGAATGATCTTACATATGTGCTGTTGTATTCTGTTTGCTAATATTTTATTGAGAATTTTTGCATCTATATTCATCAAGGATATCAGCCTGTAGTTTTCTTTCTTGGTTATATCTTTATCTGGTTTTGGTATCAGGATGATGTTTGCTTCATAGAATGTGTTTGGAAGCTTTGCTTCTGCTTCAATCTTTTGGAATAGTTTGTAAAGAATCGGTGTCATTTCCTCTTTGAATGTTTGGTAAAATTCTGCTGAGAATCCATCTGGTCCCGGGCTTTTCTTTGTTGGGAGCTTTCTGATAACAGCTTCAATCTCCTTTATTGTTACTGGCCTGTTCAGGTTTTCTATATCTTCTTGATTTTTACATTGTAATATATGAAATTAATGTACATAGAAGAGATAAATGACTAATTCAACCAATGACTTATGGGCATTTATTCAGAGTGTTATTGAAAAAGTGCTGCAATGTATAGCCTAATGTGTGAAACATATCTGCAAATCTATCTGAATTTCAAACAGTGTAATTTCTGTTTAAAAGCTAGATATGAATTTCTTATTTTATAGGTCATATTACCTCCTGCATTGGAGGAGGTAATAAGTTACTCTCCCACATTCATTCAGTGTATGAAAATTCCTGACTTTCCAAGCCCTTACCATTCTGTGTTCTATCAAACTTTTATTTTTTTGCCAAAGCAATAGGGAAAAAAAACAAAAACAAAAACAAACAAACAAAAAACACCTCTTGTTTTCATTGCATTTATTTAACCATGAGCCCATGAACAAGTTTGAGCATTTTTTTCTATATTTCAGGACACTGTTTACTCCATATCTAGATGGCTGAAAACAATCCAGTTGAATTCAGTTGATCTAATTCTTTATGTTGTTTCTTCAAGTACAGACACACAACCCTACTAAAGCTGGTGTAGTAGAATGTTCAAAGTGCATGAAATGATAAGATTAGAGTCAATTTTTGATTTCCTACTTTCTCTCAGACCCCACATTATTTCCATGAACAGATCCTTAATTCAGAATCCCAACGCTTCTCACCACTGTTATAGCTAGACTTTAATCCAAGCCTTTATCAACACTTGCTTGTATTATTACAAGAAACCGTCCTAATAGATTCCACTTGTTCCACACTTTCTACCCTTCCTTCTATTCTCAATTTAGAGGGATCCTGATAAAATGTAAACCACATCAAATCCTCCCAAGTCTCTCTATGTTGATTTCTAGTCATGTCAAATGAACACTTGCACTCCTGTATTTATTGCAGCTTTATCTACAATAGCCAAGAGTTGGAATCAACCTAAATGTCCATTGATGGATGACTGGATAAGGAAAATGTGGTATATATACTCAATGGAATACTACTTTGCTGTAAAAAGGAACGAATTTCTGCCATTCACAGCAACATGGGTGAACTTAGAGAAAATTATGTTAAGTGAAATAAGCCAGGCACAGAAAGAGAAATACCACATGTCCTTGCTCATAAGTGGGAGAAGGAAGGAAGGAAGGAAGGAAGGGAGGGAGGGAGGGAGGGAGGGAGGGAGGAAGGAAGGAAGGAAGGAAGGAAGGAAGGAAGGAAGGAAGGAAGGAAGGAAGGAAGGAAGGAAGGAAGGAAGGATCACAACAACACATTACATTAACTTTCAAAAACAACTAAAAAAGAAAGAACAGAACTGTGATTATTAGAGGTGAGAAAGGAGGAAGGGGAGAGGTTTTGGTGAGAAACTGGTTGTGTCACAAAGTTTGATTATGTTTTATAAACATGAGTGTACTAATGATTCTGATTTGATCACGATATATTGTACACATGTATTGATATTTGATTCTGTAGCCCACAAATATATATAATAATCTTTCAATGAAAAAAAAAACCTGTCAAAAATTAAAAAACAATAAAATAAAAAATAAAAGCACAACACAAAAAAATCCTCCCAAGTACAAGCAAGGGTGCTTCTAACGGTCTAAGAAGCCTACACGAGCAGGAGCTCTGCATGCTCTGTGGCTTCATTTGCTGCTACATTTGCTGCTTTTCTGCTAATGTAAGACCCAGCCTTATCTCCCTGATGTGCAGTTAACATGCCCATTAAGTTTTGAAGTTTCACATTTCTTTAAGTTTTTCTTCTCAGACATCTGAAAAAATAAGAAAACTAATGAGAGATGAGCAGGTTGTTGTTGGTTTCATTTAGAAGTTTGGTTTTGTAAGCAGGAGTTTGAAATAATATTCAATCATAGTGATACCATCTCAGTATTATAATAAAAGTAGACAGAGCGTCCTTATCTTAAAAATATAGTGAAAGAATAAATAAATGAGAGGTTATGTTATGTCTAAAGGTGGTGTAGCTTTTCACTGAGGAATTTTAACCACATCCCTTGATTCCCAGCTCTGGTTTGGGAAATTCTGGTATGAAGCATAGGCAGACTTATTCTGAGAAGAAAGTGTTCACAAAGGACTCCGATAGATATTATACAGAGATAATGTGTTGTGTTTGCACCAAAACACTGTCAGGACAATCCGTAAATCATTGAAATTGGTTCTTCTATGACCCATGAAGCTGGCCAGGGACAGTACACTCTGAATGGCCTATTTTCTGACTGTCAGCTAATCTGAAAGAACAAAAATCACTTTTATAAAAACCATCTATAGTTTTGTTTTCTTCTCTTTCTCATAGTTTATATAAATCATGCTCTTTTATCCTTTTGTCACATGAAAACAATCTATTGATAGTTATATTTTATATATAAGTGAAAAAAAATCCTAGAAAGTAACTATATATCTTTGAATTATTCTTTGGGCTCCTAAAAATGGAAAATTTGGGCTAAGTTTTCAGGAAGATATCTTTATATATACTTGTTCAGCTAATTTATTTTTAGTCAGCATCAATCACCATGGGTCTATGCTCTGCTGGTCAGGGTGAGACATCACGCTTCCTAACTTGTTCTCTTACAGAAGTTTTTAGTCCGATGGCAAACAGAGACTAAATTAAAATGTATACCTAGTTTAACTGTAGCTCGGTTTCTTCTAGCAATGGTGAAAAGCCCTCTTTGCCTCTACTATTCTACTTTGTACAGGTATTGGGTAGGGAGAACAACTGAATATAAGATGATAATGTGGTATACTTTTTAATACTCTGCTTCTGTAAGATAGAAGACCAGAAATTAATAGAACTGTTTGTTCTTGAAAGACTTAATGAGATTCTCAATGATGGATCACTGGATTGAGGACACACATGAGACACTAATTCGGGGGTGTCCATTTATAACTGGAGGGTAATGTGAGCCAAGTCAATGGTTTGAGGCCAAGTGTTAATAACTGGCCCTGGGGCGTGTTCTGATGTCTAGCTCTATCTGAATACCTAGGACTGTGAGGTGTTCTTTGTTTATTTGTTTTTCAAACTTTCAATGTGCTTTGGATTCCACATTGAAGAGTTCTACAGTTGAACTTCTAGGAGGACATTCTCTGACATAGAAGACTTGGAGTGAAAAACACACTGTGATAAATTAGGCAGAAAATTGCAATCACCAATCTACACATCTGAATCATTTCTAAATGAGCAGGGCGTCTAAGTCAAAGAGGTGCTGGGTGGAAGAACATGGATGAGACAGACAACTTGGTAATTGTTCACAAAACTGGTTTATTGGGTGAAACAAAATAGAAAAGCATGGAAGGAAAAAAAGTCATGCTCATTGCATTATTATTAAATGTGCTTTTAGTACCAACAAATTTGGAAGAATTGGATAAGGCAATGATGACTATGTAGGCCAATGTTTATAGTCTGCATTAACAATACATAAAAGCTTCTAAAAAATGTAATAATTCTAAAAACTATATGCTCAGGAAATTAAGTCCCTTTAGGCAACTAAAGTCAAGTTTTTTTTTTAACTTATAAATGAAGTGGCCATATAACCGTCTATTTAGAATAAAAAATTATCATTAAAGATATGTGAGTAATCGCAATTTCCTGAAAGTTCAACAGTTAAATTACAAAACATTTCTTCACTTTATTTTCAATGCTCTTTAGGAGGCAATTATTTTTCCCTTTATGTTTCTTTTATAAGTAATGGCCTCAGAATTTTAATAAACAGTTTTGAGGTCTAGATTTAATCTCCCTTTGTCAGACAGCTATGGAAAATAAAAGAGATAGAATTTCAAGATACTCTCAAATATCTCTTTAACCCTTTTCTTTTTTAAAAAAAATGCATTCTACATTTTTAGTTTCTATGTCAAGCTTTTTAAATAGATGGCATAGCCCCAAAGTGATGAATTTTGAAATGAATTATTCAGCAGTGCATATGGAAATGACATATTTACTGTCCATTCTCATTTCAGTTATTGTGCATTCCTAAATAATGTTGGACTATAAGTAACATTGAGAGACTAAAGTTATAACATATGTATGCCATCCAGAAAAACATCCTCATGACCAAAAATTCTAGTGAGTATCCAGGGAATTACTTTTTACATAACAAGGAAGGGATCTATCCCCTGGATATTTTTACCTATAACTGACATAGCCAAGAAAACATAACAATAAACAAATGTGCAATGGCAAAAGAATTAAGATCTTACAGAATGTTATATGTAGTTCAACAATACATGCTAAGAGAAAATTGGATATCCACAGTTGAGAATTAAGAAAGATTAATATGTCCACAAATGTCAGTAATTATTTGCTAATAAAATAAAGTGCTTGACATGTGTAGATGAGGAGACTAAATTAAATCTTATAAAGAAACCTACAAAGATTAGAATAAATGGAGATGAGTGTCACATATGTGGCCAAAACATGAAATGTGAGATGAAAAATATTAGGAAATATGAAGAACAAGAGAAAAATAAAGGAGATTGAGTTTGTGCTATGTATTGAATGTCCCCCCAAAACTCATTGAAGCTTGACCCTAATTATAATAGTGTTAACAGAGTGGGAAATCCAATTATGGTAATTGAAAAGTGGGGCCTTAAAGAGGTGATTAGATTGTGGGGACTGTGCCCTTGGGAAGGGATTGATCTATTTGTGTAGTAATGGACATGCCCTGATGGCTTTATAAGAAGAGCGATCGACTAGGTTAGCTCGCTGTTGCTCAAGCCATTCTCTATGTGACACACTGCATCGCTGTGAAGAGTCACCATCCACCTACAAGGTCCTCACCAGATGTATTCCCCAGACTTCGGACTTCCCAGCCATAAATAAATAAATGCTATTTTTTTTTTTATAAATTACCCAGTTTTAGGTATTCTGTTATAAGCAACAGAAACTTAGTAATACAGTTTTAAATAAAGATGTAGGGATAGTTTCATGATACAAAATGAAATTACATTGACATATCTTAAAACTCACAGGTAAAATCAACAGATAGAGTATATGCAGAAATAACAGTAGACTTCAATTTTCCCTTTTCAATTTTGACTTTGTGTAAGAAGATCATGACCAAACAATTTAAATTTTATTAAACTCCCTTCCTCAAAATCTCTGGGTATCACTGTTAGTCTATTTTAAGAAAGCAGTGGGTTTTTTGTCTTTACATTATTCCTTTTCAATCTGCATATATTATACATTTTCTATGTCTTCAATGTTTTCTCTTCAGTTTCTGAAACACTACTAGCTAAGGTACTGAGGTTTTTTTCTTTAAAACTAGGAAACCAAAAAACGATAAAACTGTCATTTTCTCTGCTATCTATTCAAAAGACTGCTCAATCTTTTTTCTTCCTATGCATGATTGAATTTTATATTTAAGTGTTAAATTCTAAAAAGCACATAAGAACACTAGAGAAAATTTAACAAGCTAAGGAAAATTAATTAAAAATAAGTACAAAAATATAGAACATTAAAAAACTTGAAAACTAGAGAAAAACTTTCAAACATTCACAATTTTATCCATAGTTAGCAAATAAGTGAAATTATTCTGACTGCCCTTTAAAAAAATATCATTAATTCAAATTCAAAAAATTCCAATAAAGAAATTAATGGGTTTGTGAAACTGCTAACCAAGGTCAAACAGCGTAAAAGTTAATTACATAAAACAGAATGAACTGATGAAGAAATACGGGTTTTTGCAGTTCCTTTATTTTGAAACATTGCTAGTTCTTTTAGTGTTTTGTTTTCCAGATTTAAGAAAATTTTTAAAGCTATAGCAATTTGCTAACACATTCTTTTATAAACAAAAATATCATTGATTTAAAAGGTTTTCTGTTTTGGGTTTTTAAAAAAAATTTAAAAAATTAATCAGCTTTTACTGACCAGTCATTATTTAAGATTAAAACTTACTTCTGGTATCACTCTTAGTAGTTTTAAAAATAGAGCACTGAGTGTCATCTAGAATTGATTAGAGAAAGAAACCAACCAAAGAACAGTTTACTGGAGGGAGTAGTGAGCAAAACATATACCAAATTATTAAAAGAAATTATCCCAGTTAGATTGGCCATTATTAAAAAGACTGAGAATAACAAATGCTGATGAGGATATGGGGAAAGGGGAATTCTTGTACACTGTTGGTAAACTGGGACTATAAATTGGCACAGTCACTATGGAAACAGTATGAAGTTTCCTCAAACAACTACAGGTGGAACTACCATATGATCCAGCAATCTCACTTTGGGATATACACTAAAAGGAATGGAAATCATCATGTCGAAGGGATACCTGTACTCCTGTGTTCATTGTGGCTCTATTTACAATAGCCAAAGTATGGAACCAACCTAAGTGTCCTTCAGCATATGACTGGATATGGAAAATGTGATAAATATACATATTGGAATCCTACTCAGCCATAAAAAAGAATGGAATTTGCAGCAACATGGATAAGTCTGGAAAAGATTATGTTAAGTAAAATAAACCAGACAAGGAAAGAGAAATACCACATTCTCACTTATAACTGGGTGCTAAGAAAGAAGGAAAGAAAGAAAGTCAGAAAGAAAGAAGGTGGGGAGAGAAAGAAAAAGAAAAAGAAATAAAGAAAGAAAGACCACAACAATTCATTGAACTTTCAGAAGGAGCGAACAAACCTAAGGTTACTAGAGATGGAGGAAAGGGATAGGTCAGGTAAAGAAAAATCATGATTTGTAATAATGAATCTGCTGATAATAATAATAAATAATAATAAAAGAAATTACAAGGTAATCCTATTCTGAAAAGAATGAAAGTCAAGGGAGGGCCAGAGAGGGGAGCAATCTGTAGCATGCCTATTCATTTCCTTAGTGGTATCTTTTGATAAGCAGAATATTTAATTTTAATGAAGTCTATTTTATACATATTTTTAAATTTATGGTTAGTATTCTGGGTCTTTTATAAGAAAATTTGACACAAACTATTTGCTTATGTTTCTTTTTAGAGGCAGTATACTTTTAGCTTATATGTTCTTTTGAATTTTGTGAGAAATGGCTGAGGTTTAATTTTTTCCATATAGTTGTTCCAGCAACATTTATTTGAGATTTACCTTTCTGCCATGAATTCCTTTAGCACTATAGTAATCAATCAACTGACAGAACAATGGTTAGTCTATTTCTATAGACTCTGTATTCTGTTCAATTGCTTTTTTGTGTGCCTTTATGTAAATATCACATGGACATGACTAACGTAAATCCCCGGTAAGTCTTGTGAATCAGGTAGTATTAATCTTCCAATTTTTTTCTTCTTTTTAAAGATTGTCTTTGCTCTTCTAATTCTTTGCACCACCATAGAAAATTTAGATACAACTTTCCAATTTGTATTTTTTTTAAAAGTCTGCTGTAATTTTGACTTTTTTTGCATTTAATTCTTGATCACTTTGGAGAAAGCAGACTTCTTAAAATGTTAGGTTTTCCAATCTATGAACATTATGTATCTCTCCATTTATTTAAATGCTCTTTAATTTCTATGAGCACTTCTATTTTTGTTGTTGTTGTTTTCAGTGTGTATATCTTACACATGTTTTTGTTATATTTACTCATAAGTACTTCTTGAAGCTATCATAAAGAACATTGTATTTTTCAATCGCATTGATCTTTATCAGGTTTAGAAATGTTCCTTATTCCTAGTTTATAGAGAACATTTATTTTCAATCACAGTTAAATTTTTTAAACTTTTTTTCCTATCTATTGAGATAATCATACACTTTTTCTCATGTATTCTGTTCAAGTGGTAAATTTTATTGATTAATTTTCTAGTATTAAACATACCTTGCAATCCTGAGACAAACCATTTGTTCATGATAGATATCTTTTTAAATATTGTTGGATTCAATTTGCTAATACTATGTTATGAATATTTGTGTCTATATTCATATATATAATTGATTTTACATATTATATATACATATATATGATTATATATAGAGAGAGATTTTTGCTTTTTTCTAAGGTGTACAACATGATATTTTAACTGAAGCATAATTGATTATACATATTTTGGAGGTACAACGTTGACTACCATCACCTGTGTACAACAAATGTTAAATCAATATTATTAGCATGTTCATTACCACAAATTGTAGTTATTCTTTATGCCCCTTACACAATCTCCTCCCTCCTCTCTCTCCCTCTCTCCCTCCCACCTCCAGTAACCATAGATTTGTTCTCACCCTCTGAAAGATAACATAATATTGTTGTCTTTTCTTCCTTCCTTCCTTCCTTTCTTTCCTTCTTTCATTCTTTCTTTTCTTCTTTCTTATCACCAACTTATGAATGAGGACATGTGGTATTTCTCTTTCTGTGCTTGGCTTATTTCACTAAACATAATTTTCTCTAAGTTCATCCATATGATAGAAAATAACTCATTTACCAGATCAATGTTTTCACACCAAGTACCTGAGACCTTATTAATATGCTGTGGCAATGATACCGCATGTACATGGTGGGTCTAGTTCTGCTGCTTTGCAAGAGCTTTGGTGGTCTAGTCATACTTTAAGATCCACCTAGTTTTTGCAGGAACCATGCTTACTTATGTATAGAGATGTACAATACAGACTATCACCTCTGCCTTTCTTATGTATCTGCTAATGTCCCCATAGAGATAATGGCTGGAGGTGTAATTCAGAGAATTCTATTGGCCTTCCCTACTATGTTACCTCTTACTTCCCAGGCTAAGGGCCAAATATTGTGGTTACCCCAACTGTCATATATGTATATATGAATTATACATTCCAGAATGGTGGAAATGGCCACACACAGTAGGTCGATTATAAACACACCTTTGTAAAGGTCCATTTATTATTGCCTGTCACCTCAGTGTCCCCACTGTAATAACATTTCAGATCTCCAAGTATCAATGTCAACTCTTCTTTTCTTAATGTGGAGTCACCCTAGTAAATGCCATAAGTCTTACTGAGAAAAATATGGGTATTTTATAAAATTTGAAGATTATTTTGATCATAGGACAAAACACAACAACACTCATATAGATGAAAGACAGAACTCTTTGTTACTTACAGCTCCATACAAGAGAAGGCTGCAGGCAGGGCCATGCACACAGGGGATTGCACCTGGGACACCATAACAGCAAGCTGGGACTCCAGGGGGCAACATATGTACAGTAAGCATGGTGGGGTTAGCTAAGTTTTCTGGATTCCCTGCAGACTGGCTAATTTGAATAATTCTGCAGGTTCATAGGGTTTGTCCCCAGCTCTGGGGGGATTAGGGACTACATAGTGGCCCAAAGTGTAAATGCCTGCTAAGGCTAATAGTTGGGGAATAGACTTAAATCAGCTTCTCAATAAGGAGAACTGATCAGACTTTAGCCTGGGCCTCACAACTGAGTCAAGACATCATTTAAACAAGCAAAACAACACTAGGAATCCATTTATCTCTTCAGTCAATAGGCTGTGAGTCTGAAAACTAGTTTCAGTCCAGGGAATTGGCAGGGGATTATGATTTTTTAACACAGTTGTTTCTCGGTCATCCATTCCTGCTTTAGATTTAGATTATATGTATTAAGCAATACCTTGTTAATCCCCTGCCTTGCCCATAGAGACACCACATTAGCATAATGATCTTCACAACTTTCTGAAGGTCAGATAAACTAGGCTGAACTCCAACCTTGTGAATAATTACAAAAATCGTGACCCTCCTTCTCACCCCAGCTTTAGTTATTAAGCACAACAGGACCTCTATTATTTTGTGAACTAATCATCCTCATTCTTATTAAATGAGCCAAGCTCTGTGACAGCCTCTTCTGTGGCCCTGGTTGTGCAGAGAAGAGTCACCACTGAATTTCTTAGCAATGCTAGTATCCTTGTTATCATTGCATTGATGATAGTTTTCGAGAATTTTGTATCTGGCTTTCCCAGAAATGTAATCCTTTGGTGGGGCATCTGGCTTTACATAGAATACCTGCTCTTGCATGCCCACTTCCCTGAGCCTTTTAATCCGTTTCTCTATTTCTGCCAAGACATCTGGCATTTCAACTTGGCTCAGGAAAGCCATCAATTTCTATGGACTTGTAGTATGACCCTCACAGCAAAATTTGCTGGTGTTCTTGCCATGATGTTAAATCCTGTATCCCAAAAGGGTCCCTAAGTTAGCCTTCTGTTATTACTGTCTTGATCAAGCACCCTCAAAATCTGTCCCACTGGTACTCCTCCAGCTCTTGCTAGTGCTTGCCAGCTAATTATTACAGCTCTTTAAACATATAGTCTTTTTTCTTCCTTAAGATACACAGCATGTTCCTGGCTAGATATGCTGATGCCCATCCCTAGCTAATGGCCTTGAAGAAAAGAGAGGTGGCTGGGTAGATTCTGAGGTTAGGCCTGTTATCCTGCTTGAGAGAGGCTTCTTCAGTGTCTTCTTACTCAGAGACATCACAATATGGAGGAGTGGGCCACCTATGCAGTCTCTGAGGATTCAGAGAAATCTGGGGAGTTGACATCTTTAGACTCATTTACCCAGATTTCATGTAGAAAGGTCTCAGTTTCTCCCAGCCAGGGCCATGGCTTTGGTATAATAGACTTGCTTCAGCTAAATATTGAAATGTCATCGCAACTTGGCATTTCTATTAAATTCTGAGTTTGTCTGTAGCTTTTTTCTTTTTCTCTCCCTGCAAAAGATAAGGGCTTCTGGCTTTCACACTTAGGTTTCAATTATTTGTTCATATTTTTTTAGCTTTTCAGTATCTCATGAAATAACCAACAGATTCCGTTGACCTTGTATGCATTGTTTTCTCTGTATTTTTTAATAACCTGAATCATTGCACCAGTGACATGATGAAATTTTAGCAATTGGACTGCTTGCGCTAGGGAATATCTATGTGCAGCAGTCCACTCAATATGTGGTTCTCATTTCTAGAGGGGCAGAAAATGATCCAGTTCCAAAACCACAGTTCTAGTATCACTGAGTCCTCTAAGAAGCAGATGCTGATGTAGAGATAACCCTTAAAAAGGTATATTAAAGAGACATACCTGAAGAAGAAAATGAGAGGAAGTTGGATGGGACAGGGATGGCCATCAAACCATCATAGTCTCTGCAAACCCTGAAATGAAGACTGCCTATTGGAGAAGTCCCACGTTAAGCAGAAATGAGTATGCCCTTGTACTAACAGTCTTGCTCCGTCATTGGCTAGGGCATTCTGTGGAAAGCATGTCCTCAGCTCAAAAGTCGAAGTGGTCTTAATGGAATTAAAGCTGTAAGGCTATCCAGAGTCCTTGCAGCTGTCCAGTGTTTGAATGGGGTCTCAGTGGTGAATCTCGGTGCCTACCATAAGTAGCTAACAAACCAACTAACTGAACGAATGAATATTCCAGCAGCAACAATTATTTCACTAGTAAATGAACACATCCTGGGTAAGTTCATGCCATACCAATAATCAAAGGTCAATTCAGGTTTATCCTATAGGTCATGCTATTAAGACTTTGAGCAGTGATGAGTAGCAGATCTCCTAATGTTAATATGAGAAACACGGGTAATATTATGAATCAGAAGTCATTTTCAGAGATCCATTAAGGACAAATGCACCACTGATCTTGTTATATATGAATCAGCCATATGTAATTCAATATCACAAATGCTTTTTCTAGTGTTGCAGGTTATTGAAAGCACCACATTTTACATGATTGCTGCTGTCTTTTGTGGGGAGCACTTATCATATCATGCATACAAACCAGACACATTTCAGCTCTCAGAGACATAGGAGAAAACAATTGGAGAGATTAGTAAAGAAGATAATAAACTCATCTACAGAGGATACACCTGGAATGTGTAAATCAGAGCGGTTTTAAAGTATGGTTGACAGTGAGCAGACAATGGAGAATTTTGTAGAATAAGTAAATAATAAACTTGTGGTAGGTGAGAAAGAAGTGAGAAACAGCATTAAGACTATAGAAAACCCAATTTCAGAGAGTAAACCCAGAAATAGAGAAAGTGTCAGAGATTGGAAGATTACCATCATGGTAAAAAAAAAAAAAAAAACAATCAACTAGAAAATATTAATTGGATATTATAGAAACGGGAGGGAGTTCTGGATCAAAATCCTGTGTTATATTTGCTAAGGCAGATTGACTGGAAATTAATGAAGATCATGTAATTAACTGAAGCAGAGATGAGTACATTTTCCTTTCCTTTCCTTCCCTTTCCTTTCCTTTCCTGTCCTGTCCTTTCCTGACCTGACCTGACCTGAGCAGGTGGACCTGAGGCAAGGGCAATGGAAAGCCTGAGATATACATTCTTAATTTGATGATCAAAGTGCTGTTTTTGGAATCAGGCACAGAGAAGTAAACATATGTGTGTTTGTTTCTCTGTGTGCGTATTTTAGTGTGGTATCAGGGAAGGCAAAACCATTTATACTGAAACTTGGAGCTATGCACTTCATAGACAGCAGATATTAGCAGATTTTTTTCAGACGGATATTGCATATATTTGAAAATCGTCATTAACTCCCGTGTTGTAATGTCATGGTCTACAAGCAACATTATAGTTTGGCTTCCCTCAGATTTTTGTCCTCAGAGAAAGACAGCATACAGTTATTTAGTCCCTGTATAGCTGCTTTTGTAGTTTTCAATGTAAGCCAGTAAATCAGTGTTTTTTGTTATAGACATTGGTGTCTGTAAACATAGCTAATTGAAGTCCACCTGTGAGAGACAGAGCACTATTTGAAGTACTCAATGTCAGGTATCTTTATCTCTCTGAATAAAAGCCAATTTGTGAAATGAGCTGATTTCTCCAAGGTAAGGGCCATTCGTAGGGGACTGTCTGATGGACATGCCATTCTAGGTCCTTTACTTATTGTGAGATATCTTTGAAATATTCACATAACTGGATTACAAATAATTATTAGAACTTCCAAGGACATAAACTCTGTGAGTTCAGGAAATTTTGTTTCTTCATTGATATATCTTAAGTGCCTGGAACAGTGCCAGGTATAGAGTAAGAACTCAAAAAATTGTGTTGTATATGTTACAATTTAAAAAAAAGGAACAAGAACTAAATTTTTAAAAAATTGTGTTGTAAAAACTCATTCTCATTGAACAAAATAAAGTTGTTACTATGTATAGTTTTAGCTTATGTTTAAACAAACATGTTAGTATAGCTAATTTGGGATTATGGATTTATTTTTTGTGTGTGCCCTTGAATGAGTCCTAGGGATCCTGAAGGATAAAGTGAAAGACCAATCCTCACTTCAGAATTTATTATGATAAGTAACATAAATTGACAGCTCTAAAGATAACACAGTTGAGATTCCATCCTGTCTAAAATTATCTAGTTTTATTAAGTGTTTATTTTCCTCATTTATATTTTCATCCATATTAGATTTTATTGAGGATGGTGAAATATTTCCTTAATTGGTACACTATTATCTCTATGAAGAATTTACCAGTTGTTGAGGGATTTCATGGGTGAAATCGTAATTTGCAATATAAATGGAAAAGTTAGTACAATCAATTCTTGTTTTATGAGTGAGTACAGAAAAACATTTAGCTCTTCTAAAATCTGGAAAAGCTAGCTTAAAATTTTCTGCTTCTCTTACAGTTATAAAATGCTTCTGAATTCTAATTTGTAATATGACTTCAGATATTCTACTATAACAACGTTATACATGGAAAACCATCTTTGAAATTAAGTAAAATTATCTACATCGGTCACATTGTAAATGGCTTCTTAGAGTTTTGGGTTTTTTTAATTTCTTTTTTTAATACTTAAAGAAGACTGAGCCATCTTTCAAAGTGAAGTTCTCTCAAAGAATAAGTGGAGAGTATTAAGACTTAAGCATGGTTGAGGACTGTCTCAGAGATTGCTTATGGTTGTCCAGCATGGTTCTCCCCATGTGTTTTCTTCTGGTAACAGACTCTGCCCCTCGGTACAGCAGTGAGCACAGAAACCAGATATAGTCAACTATAATGCCTGAGCATGTGACCTGCCAGAGCCAATCAGTGCTCTTCTCTGGAATTTGTTTATGGGTTTTTGGGGGAGGAAAAAGGAGCGTATTCCTGCTCTAAGTGTTCATTTGCATAAAGGAAACATGGAATTTAAAGCAGCCATCATCCCAAGTCACAAGGTAGAAAATTGTCAATGGTAGAAAGCAACACAAAAAGAAAAAACAAACTGAGAGAGAAAGATCAAGAGAAGGGCAGATTGCAGTGAGGCTAGTTTGCAGCAGCACTTTAACGTCATCTGGGGTGTCAGGGAGGCCTTCTTTCAGGAAGTGAAATTCAGATCATCACTCTTGATCTCTTGCTTTATCCTGCTGTTCCCTCCACTCTGTCTAGTTAACTGCTACTAATTCACAGCTCAGCTGATCCTCACTTCGTCCGGAGTAGTTCTTGTGACCTCTATGATTAGGTGAAATTTCTTGATCATACTCTCATTATATGTTCTTATACCACCACTTGATTTTCCTTCAGAGAACTTTCCCAATTGCAAGATTTTGTGCAAGTGTTTGCTCCATGTTTGCTTCCCTTCTTGGACTATAGTATCCTTGGGGGCCGATGACTGTGTCTGATGTTGGTTCAATATGATTATAGTACCTGGCACACTGTAGGTAGTAAATAGAAGTTTCTTGAATGAATAAAGGAATAATATGTAAATGTGAAACTAATCTGGTTGTAATGTCAGAGACCAAGTATTTTCCAAAGAGCATATGCAAAGACTCTGAATAGGTTAGAATCTTATCTCAATGAAGGAGCTGCTTGAAAGAAAACCAGAATGGGTGGAAGAAGGAGAGTGAGAAAGGGGGAAACATTGTGCAAACACTGAAGAGTTTTAAGCAGTAAAATAACATGATCCATTTTGCATATTATTAGAATCTCTCTGACTCCTGTGTCGAAAATGATTGGACAAGAGCAGGGCGGATATAATCAGAAGAAACAGGAGGCCTTATGAGGATCTAGCAAGAAGATAACTGGAGTTAAACCAGGGCAGTAAATGGATATGGAGAACTAAGGATATTAAAGGGTGTTTGAATGAGGACGTGTAATAGTTTATATTTAACAAGTAAGGTAGTCCAATATTTTTATTATAACTGGCCAGTGTTCCCTTTTAGCAAACAAAATGTCAATTTTCCATTTGCGTCAAAACTACTCCATACATGTTTCTAAGATTAGGTTATTTATTGCCAAGAAAATAGAAATGAGGAGTAGCAGTAATAAATGAATGGAAAGTCAATTACTTGCTATTAAAATCCTTCAGGCATTCAATTTTATGGAGTCTCTGCAACCAGCTAAGAAAGAAACCAATTCATAAAAATGCATAAATGTACTTTATGATGTTCAGGGCATGCTCACTTATATTTGGATGTATTAATAATAAATTCCAGAGCTTAAATCAATAGGGACACAAACTAGAGATACTTTACTGAAGGCTTTGTTCTATATAATCTTTTTTAGAAAATATGAGATGCTTAATTCTATTAGATAGGAAAAAATTTTCAGTGAAAAGCTTAGAAAAACTCTTAATAACCAGGAGAAGTTACTAATGTTTTTGAAGGATATAGGGTGTTTTGTGCTTTCTTTTGATTTTCTTTTGAATTTTAGTCAACAGTTAGGCATCAGAATTTGCATACTATTCCAAAATATTTTGAACAGTAGTTATACTGGTAGACAACAGCTTTATAGTAATGGAATGTCTAGGTTGAAACGGGTGATTGAATATGTAGGTTTTTCTCCATTCCTTTTGAAAAACCTATTGAAATGCCAAAAATAAATACTAATAAAATACTACCTATGCTAGTGACCTCAAAAGATTGTAAGCACCTAGCAGACAAGAGACTGAGGAATTAATGGAAGAGAAGACTAAGTGGGATCAGTATAATTGTGAATGTTAATATAACTGAAGAATTGGTATCCTCATGCAACTCAAAGATAGAAACTAACTTCAAAGGTGAGTTTTCATAACAGACCCTGAAATCAGCATCAGAAGGGGACAGGGTGCAATTTGCCTTGGGTCTGTCAAAGAGGAACAAAACAACTCTTCTAATTTTCTTTCTCTAAAAGTTGCTGGCTACAGTGTTTGAAATGGCTTTCCAAGTAGAGTATAGCTCTCCAAATGAAATGAAATTGTTCTAATTTGGGAAACTAAAAAATTGCACCGGAATTGTCGAAGTGAGGTACCGCCATAAATGAAAGAGGACAGAGAAATAAGAAGAGAGGCTATGAAGAGAAAACTCACCTCTGCATCGTCCTAACAGAATTTCTTTACTTTTCCACCTGTGTTTTAGAATAATCATGATAATTCTCATGTAAATGACCTAGAATTTCCATATGGATGGTATTAAATATAAAGAAATCAGGGGAGAAATTACATCTATATGATATAAGTTTTCCAACTATGAATATGTTACAGTCTATTGTCTATTTAGGCTTTCTTCAATTCTTCCTATAATGTTTTTTAGATTTCCACTGTAAAGTTCTTTCATGTGTGTTTTTATATTTATTCCCAAGTATTGCCTATTTTTGATGTTCATTTAAATAAGGTTATTTAAAAATATTCTCAATTAATTGCTGTTATTTGGAAATGCAATAGGATTTTATGTATTGACCTTTTGTCTTACAGTCTTGGTAAATGAACAGATTAATTATATCCCCTGTAGATTCTATTAAATTTTCTATATAAACACATTTTACTCATATAATGAGAGCTTCTTTCTCCCTTGCATTTCCTATTCCAACATATTTTATTTTCTGGCTTTGTTGAGCTAATTAAGGCTTCTAGGAAAATGATTGACAGAAGGAATGAGAATGGGCATCCTTGAACTTTTGCTGACCTAGAAGAAAAAGTTTGAAAAATTTCACAGGTAGGTTTAACATTGGTTGTAGAAATTTACAGATATGTTATATTGAATTAAGAAAGTTATTTTCTCCCTTGTTTGCTTAAGTTTTTTTTTTTTTTTTTTAAAGATCATCTTTTATTCTCAGTCTTTTTGATATTAGCCATCCTAACTGGAGTCAGATGGTATCTCAAAGTGGTTTTGATTTGCATTTCCCAAATGCTGAGTGGTGTTGAGCATTTTTTCATGTGTCTGTTGGCCATTCGTATATCTTCCTTTGAGAAATGCCTATTCAGCTCCCTTTGCCCATTTTTTAATTGGGTTACTTGTTTGTTTGTTTGTTTGTTTGTTTGTTTGTTTGTTTTTTGCTGTTAAGTTGTTTGAGTTCCTTGTATGTTCTGGATATTAATCCTTTGTCAGAAGTATATTTTGCAAATATTTTCGCCCATTCTGTTGGCTGTCTTTTCACTCTGTTAATTGTTTATTTTACTGTGCAGAAGCTTTTTAGTTTGATATAATCCCATTTATTTATTTTTCCTTTGGGTTGCCTGTGCTTTTGGGGTCATATTCTTAAAGTCTGTACCCACTCCTACTTCCTGGAGTGTTTTTCTCCTCTGTTTTCTTTAAGCAGTTTTATTTTTTCAGGATATATATTTAATTCTTTAATCCATTTTGAGTTGATTTTGGCATATGGTGAGAGGTACGGGTCTAGTTTCATTCTCCTATATATGAACGTTCAATTTTCCCAGCACCATTTACTGAAGAGGCAGTCTCTTCCTGGTGAGGATGTGGAAAAAAGGGAACCCTCCTACACAGTTGGTGGGACTATAAAATGGTGCAGCCTTTATGAAAAATGTTGTGGAAGTTCCTCAAACAATTACAGATAGATCTACCTTGTGA
Organism: Galeopterus variegatus; assembly: GCF_000696425.1. Lineage (NCBI taxonomy): Eukaryota > Metazoa > Chordata > Mammalia > Dermoptera > Cynocephalidae > Galeopterus > Galeopterus variegatus. The sequence goes on along the minus strand of NW_007726175.1, from coordinate 1,014,408 downwards.
CTCAGATATTTCACTGCTGGGTATGTACCCAAAGGAATGGAAATCATCATATCAAAGGGACACCTGTGCTCCCATGTTACTACAGTGCTATTGACAATACCCAAGAGTTAGAATCAGCCTAAATGACCATCATCAGATGAGTGGATAAGGAAAATGTGGTATATCTACACAATGGAATACTACTCTGCTATTAAAAAAAATGAAATACTACCATTCACAGCAGCATGGACGGGACTTAGAGAAAATTATATTAAGTGAAATAAGCCAGGCACAGAAAGAGAAATACTGCATGTTCTCACTTATTTGTGAGAGCTAATAAAAATAAATAAATAATTATACAGACAATCAACTGGGGGAGTGGTGAGAAGACACAACAATCACAACAATTCCTTAAGCCTGTTAAGACAAGTGAACAGATATGATATTGATGAGGGGGAGGGGGAGGGGGGAAAGCAGGAATTGGTAAAAGGACACGAAAATCAACTACAATATATATTAATACATTAAAATTTAAATTAAAAAATCATCTTTCAATACTGAATTTTATCAAGTTCTTGTTCTGTATCTATTAATGAAATTATATGAGTTTTTCTCCCTTTTATCTTCATATGTGAAGGACATTAATTTTGTTAAAGCTGCTTTATATTCCTAAAATAAATTCAACTTGGCTTTGATGTATTATGCCTTCTATATATTTATTTATTTATTTATTTTTTAGGAGTTAACATCCATGTTTATAAGAAAGATCAGCTTGCAACTGTCTTTTCTTTTGAATTCTTTGTTAGTTTTGATATCAATGTCATGGTGGCATCATAAAAGAAATTGAGGATGAATTCCTTTCTTTTCTGTCCTCCAGAATGTCTTGTGTGAGGTTGGTAGGACTTAATTCTTGAATTATCAATGAAGTTTTCTAGTCTGCAGTTCTCTTTGTAGGAGGATTACTTCTATACTTTTTGTTTGTTTAATATAACAGATTTATTGACACATGACACACACCACACAATTCACCCACTTAAAGTATACCACTTGATGGTTTTTAGTATATTCATGGAGTGGTGCAATCATTGCTATAATAAATTTTATTTATTTATTTATTTTTAGGATGTTTTTAAAATTTATTTTTAATTGACATTAATTGTACATATTTATGGGATACAGTGCTGCATTTCATTGATGTAATTGGCACAGCTTTCAAAATCTTCTCCTCTTACTGTTTTGGAATATACAATATATTATTTTTAACCATAGTCACTCCACTTTTTATTGGAAAACTAAAAATAATTCTTCCTATCTAACTGTAGCTTTGTAGCCATTGACCAACCTCTCTTCATTCTCCCCTTCCTCTAACCCTCCCAGTCTCTGGCAATAACAACTCAACTCTTTACTTCTGTGAGGTCAACTTTTTTAGATTCCTCATATCTGTGAGATCATGTGGTATTTGTCTTCCCCTGCCTGGCTCACTTCACTTAACATCATATACATACATATATATACACGTGTGTGCGTGTGTGTGTGTGTGTGTGTGTGTGTGTGATATATAACACACAGGAAGCTGCGCACAAATTAATTTGTACAATTCCATGAGTTTGGACATATGCACACACCTGTGAAACCATCACGACAAACAAGGTAATAGACATATACATCACCTCCAAAAGTTTCTTTCAGACTTCTTTTTTTTGTTTTACTATGATAAGACACTTAAGAAACTTTACATTGAGATCTACCCTCTTAACAAATTTTTAAGTAAATCTTGTTAACTACTGATAATGTTGTACAGAAGATCTCTAGAACTTATTCATTTAGCATAACTGAAACTTTATACCCGTTGAACAACACCCATTTTCCCCTCCCCATCAGGCCTTGGCAGCCACAATTCTATCCTCTGCTTTTATAAGTTTGACTATTTGAGGTACTTCATGTAAACAAAATCCTGCAGTATTTGTCCTTCTGTGTGTGGCTTATTTCTCTTAGCATACTGTTCTCAGGGTGTATCCATGTTGTCAAAAATGGCAGACTTTTCTTCTTTTTTGAGGCTGATAATATCTCATTGTGTGAATGCATCTCTGATCTGTGGATTTCAGTTTTCTTCTACCCACAGAATCATTAAAATAAGCCAATCACATCCTCCCCGAGGAGGATGTGATTCTAAGAAGGCTACCTCTGATAGCCCATGGTTGTTCAAACTATTCTATAGATTCAATAAATTTTCAAACATATTCTCAAAAGGATTTTGGGTACAAATCAACAACTTACTATAAAAATTATATGAAAAGGCAAAGGAAATATAATAGCTGAACAATTTTAAAAATATAAGTTGGAGAATTCTTTCTGCTGTATTTCTAAACTTAACATAAAGCAACAGTAGTCAACACCATTTGGTTTTGAGAAAGGATATATGCATATACACAGATCAACAGAACAAAATAGCAAGTGCAGAAATAGGCTCACACATGCATATGCCTAACTGATTTTCATCAAAGGTAAAAAGACAGTAATTCAATGTAGAATGGACATAATATTTAACAAATGGAGCTGGAATTACTGATGTATAATGCAGTGTATCATAGAATTGCAGAAAATATTTCCAAATTTTATACCGGATAAAGGACGTGTATATTGAATATACAAACAACTCTCAAGGCTCATAAGAAAGCAATGAAAAAGTAGGCAAAATATCTGAACAGACACTTCACCAAAGAAGACATCATATAGATGACAAATATGCATAAGTATGAAACAATGCTCAACATATTAGTCATTTGGCCAAATAATACTGCACATGTACATATATATATTTATATTAGAATAGCTTTTAAAAAGGAAAAAAATACCAAGTGCTGGCAAGAATGCAGAACTGGAAATTTCATATATTGTTGGAAGAAATGCAAAATGGTATATCCACTTTGGAAAACAATTTTCTTAATGACCCAGCAATCCTACTTGGAATTATTCCTGTAGGCATATACACATAGTACCTTCATTTGTAACTACCCCAGACTGGAAATAACCCAAATATCCTTTTACTGGTGAAGAAATAAACTGTGGTACACCCACACAATAGAATTCTGCTTTGCAATAAAAAGGATGAAGTACTGGCAAATGCAAAAAAATGGATAAATTTATGTAAAAGAAATTAGACTCAAAAGTTGCATTCTATTTAATTCCATTTGTGTGACATTCTTGCCTTAGCAATATTATTGGCAGAGGAAGCAGATGTGAGCTGCGGAGGAGATGACTTCAGAGGTGATGAGTTTATTTTTAGAGGGTGATGGAGTTGTTTTATATCTTGACTGTGGCAGTGGGTACATAACTGCATATGTTTCTCAACACACACACAAAACTATGTATAGAAAGGATGAATGTTATAGTATGTAAATTACATGTTAATAAAAAATGTATTTAAAAAAAGAATAGGATGGCAGATTTATTAATGATTCACACCAGTAAAACAAAATCCCATGTGATTGAGCTATGATGTCCTGAAAGTAACAGAGGATGGCTTTTTTTTGGGGGGGGATGGGGAGTCCTGCTTATATGTTTTCTGTTGACCATAGTGCTGTGACAGAGATCACTTTGTAATTAGTGACTGTTTTCTTACTATTTACTTTCATGTTGTGTGATATGAAGGGTCTTCAAAAAGTTCATGGAAAGATTCATATTATCTTTTAGTTCTATTTTTCTGTGAACTTCTTGAAGTACCCTCTTATATTTGATATTAAAAGTTTATAAAAGAAAAAAAAATTAAACCCAGAAATAACTAAAATCCTAAGTCTCATACTATGAAATTACATTCCAAATTTACTGAAATATGGACTAAATCAAGGGAACAGTCTAAGAGAAACATACTTCTCTAGATTTTGAGTAGCTTTGGAATTCTGTAAAAATAGCAGCAAGTGATGTATCAGCTTATTACTTCTTCCCTGAAATAAAAGAAATTAAGGAACGTGGTAGTTTTCCTGATTTCAAAGGACCCCACAAAATGACGGGGTCGGCAGGGGGGGGACTAGTGAAAAAAATATAGCAATAGGAAACTGAATGTATTCCACGTGAGTGGCTTAAGGGTAAAGGGAGATTCTGGAGGACATTGGTTTGTGTGACTAATGAGAGTTTTGACAAGTATTGGCAAGGCTTTACCAGGCTGAGTTCTGCTCTTCTGCTGACCTCCTGCAATGTACATTTTCTTGGTCATCAAGGATCCTTGGGGGCCGGCCCAGTGGCGCACTGCTACAGTGCACTGCTTGAGAGCGCGGCGGTGCTCCCGCTGAGGGTTCGGATCCCACATACAGACCGGCCGCTCGCTGGCTGAGCGAGGTGCAGGTGCAACACCGAGGGTTGCGATCCTGTTGCCGGTCCCGGTCCGGTACGGGCGCGACACTGAGGGTTGCGATCCGTTGCCGGTCACGAAAAAAGACAAAAATGAAAAGAAATAAATAAAAATAAAATAAATTAAAAAAAAGGATCCTTGGGTCTCTCTGCTTGTTGCTGCAGAAAGTTTCTAGTGCCCCAAATAAGATTGGAAGAAACATGAATACTAGAAAACCCAGCCCTACCTCTTTCTTCTACCTTCTCAGGTTCTGGAGGAGTCTGAATAGGGTGTGCACATGGGGGGTCCTGTTCTGCTGCTGTCCTATATTATATTATATTAACATGTAATTTACCTTTGTGTTTACTTGGGGTAGTAGTTGGAAGAGAGCCTTCTACTATCATCATCTTTCTTGCCAAAATATATTCTTTACTCTCCAAATCATCTCTCTTTTCTAGGGTTCAAAATAATCCAAATCAAAGACAAGAGTATTCTGCATATTTTGGGTTTATCCTCGTATCATATCCCTTTACTAAGGCATTACACTCAGTGCATAATGAAAGGATGGAAAGCAAAGGGAAAGATAAGATGAAGGAAAAAAGGATGAATATCTCAAAATATTAAATAATCTTAATTATCAATAAGTTTAAAAGCCTGCTGATCAACCTAGAAATAAATATGCAGCACATGGCTGAAGAAAACACTAATATGTGATTGAGAGCATAAGTAAATATAAAGTGTGCTTGTTCTTAGATAGGAAGACATTAGACAAATGTCAACTCTCCTAAATTAAACAATAAATTTTGTGTTCTTGGAAATTGGGGGGGAGAACTTGACCACATTTTATGACATTCATATGGAAGATTAAACAACCAAGAGAAATTAGGAAAAATAACTTTAAAAATGAGGAACTCACTATTCTTATGAGTTTTTAAAATCTCTATGATCATTGCTAAAAAGCAGTGACAATACACCTGAAAACACACGAATTAAATACCTAATAAAAGTGACATTTTAATTAATTAAAAGGCATGAATTATGCCATAAGAATTTTAGAGAAAATAAGTCCTTCTTTATGCAAAGAAGAATAAGATCAAACATTTAACATAAAAATTTGTAACCATAAAAATACCAAAGAGGAAGAAAATATTTTTAAAAATTTTGATTGAGGAAATTGTTTCTAAGTCAAAAATGGAACACAGAAGCCATATGATCATCCTTTCTTCTGACTACATAAAATTTAGAAGTGTTTAAGCAGTACAGCATAACGAAGGTAACAGAATACTGACGTCCACTTCAAGCAACTCAAGCATTTCAGTGGCTTTTGTAATGAGTCTGATCTTCTCACTGACTTTAACTTATGGCCAACAAACTTGCTTAAACTATTTATCATGGGAGAAGATCATTCTTTGATTGAAGGAAATAGACTATCCAATTTTTAATCCAAGTCTTCGGCCATCTTCTTGTAGAAGTAAAAGGTTTTGATATACGAGTATAAGGCTGATGTTTTTATGTACTTTAGGGAGTTTCTCCTCTATTTCTAAGTGGTACATTTCCACCTCCATTGATTTTCTGTGAAACTGCATTTCACTTTCTTGATTTAGTTCAAGCATTGTCTGGAGTTTCAATAGAAGCTTTTGAATCTCACTTTTAAACTGTGCATTTTCTCACTATCAAGATTCCTGCTCTGATTGGAGATTTTTTAAATACTATTTGTTTTTCTCTTTTAAGTTGTTTTTTAAGGAAACACTTAAGTTAACAGCATCTATGAGCTTCTTCAAATTGATGTCTGACTGATAATTTTGCTTTCCATTTTCCAACACCCTTTCTGTCTAAAGTCAATTTGTCATCATGTGTGTAATCTCCTTTAAGGAGAGCAGCACAGATTCAGTCAGAGAGGTTGACTGGCTCTCTTTATAATCGACCTCCTGTTCCCTCTGTGTGCTGCTGTTTTTTTGTGTGTGTTGTTGTTATTCCTTCAGCTTCCACACAAGCAGCTGCTTGGGCAAGCAGCTTCCAGAAAGCAATTAACAATTTCCTTCTGACACTGTTCTATAAGTCCTCTGAAATGACTTTAAGATATTTTGACCTAAGTCACTTGGCAGTGTGGGATTTTGATGTCTTTCTAGAGTGACTGTGTTTGTCTTGTTATGGCCAACGTCTGATGGGTAAACGAAATTTGCCCAAGAGAACTGGGTGATAGGAAAAGGAAAAGAGTTTATTTCTGGCAGCCAGGGCTACGTAGGCCAATCAAGGAGCGCAGCCCCGAGTTGAAACCTCTCGCAGCTTTTATTTTTAGCTAGGCGGGAATTTTTCATGCCTGACACAATCTAGCCAATGCAAGCAAGCCAGCGATACATAAGCTAATTTTGTGGGTAGCCCTGTGGCCCCTCCCCACCCTGGATTCCCCATAGGGACTTTCCAGGCTAAAATGGCAGAGCCGCCTAAAATGGTGGCCATGCTACCCTGTTTATTCCCCCATTTATTTTAGCAAGCGGCTTGTACAGAAGCAGAATGCATATGTTAATGTCAGTCGGGGTTGGGGCGTCCCTTAACAGTCTTTCAAAACTAGCCACTATCAGTCTATGAAATAAAATTCTACGAGATCGGCTTTTCTGTCCTTGGTTGGGAAGGTCTACTGTATCCCCCAGGGAAAAGATGGATCTGTTTGCCTCTTTGCTAACTGCTGGCAACCAGAGTTTGTAACAGCAGAGCACTGACATCCACTTAGCATTACCTGAGAGCTTTAAAGGCTTTTGTCATGAGCCTCATCTTCTCACTGTTACTCTCTACAATTCAGACAGAATGTCTCTTGGCTAGCTCTTTTTCTCTCAAAGTTATATTGGCTTTTTATAATAAAAATCATCAAAACAATACAAACTAAAACATCCAAGGGAAACTCAAACAGACTGGAGTCTTGGGTCCATAATTCAGATGACACTATCAGAGCATCACACAGCAGCCATTAGACTATTAGTAATGCATTTTGTGGCCATCAGTAGGCCCTTTGTTGATCTAGTGCCTTTGCAACTCTGCCTCTGGCTAGAACCCTGTGGGATACAACTTCCTGTTTAGATTGCTGAAAACCTTCTGCCTCAAAACAAGCCAGAACACTGTGGGGAGGGGTGTGGGTAAGTTTGTAAACTTGTGATCTTTAACTGCTCTGGTCACTGCACAGGCAGTGGTGTGGCTTAAAGTAATGGTGATATGATTTTTTTTTCTTCCTGTATGTATTAAAAATGTATTTGATTCATGTGAAATGAATTACTCAATTTTACCTATTATTACACCAGAAGCTTTGACTGTGCATGTTCAGTAGTATATGTAAAATCTTCAGGTCATCTAATAATTAATGTTCTACCTTTAAATTTCCAAAAAATAGACATGCTTTTCTCTATGGGGAACTAGCTAATATCAGATAAATTGTCTTATCAAGAGCAATTAGGAAAGCTGAAAAAAGAGAAATAAAACCACTATGTTCGAAGGCATCAGAGAGCTAAAGAGACCAGAGGATTAGAGGAGCCAACATTCTCGTACAGGAAAGAGTGAAGTTGTGAGAAGATCTCCTGCTTCTCCCTTTTATTCTACAATTTTTTAATCAATTTGAACAACATTAATGAGACTACATATTTGCTTTATTCTACAATATATCTTGAGTTCAAAATTATTTTAATATTACCTTCTTTATATTTACAGAAACAGTTTTCAAAATTTCTATATGTGTCTCCTTAAATGTAAAGTGTTAATTAGATTCTCTATAAATCTAAAATCTGGCTGTAGCAAATCCATTGCAAATATGAAGGCACTTCAAAAATTTGTGAAAAAATGTAATTAAAAGATAATACAAACTGTTTGATGAACTTTTTGAAATAGCCGTATACCTCCAAATAATAGGAATTTGAAATTGACAGAGTGTATGTATAATCCTTTCCACATACTGACCCCACTAGAAAAAAATAAATCTAACTAACGGTAAAGTTTTTTTGTTAAACGAAATAGAAATTTGAGAAAATTAATTATAATCAAGACTCAATCTTCAGTAAATGCAAGCTTGTACATTTCTTCATTGCCTTCACATGCACCTGCTCTGCACTGAATAGAAGATTGACTAACTTGCTGTCAAAGGAATGAAAACTAACCTTTGTTGTCCCTATGTATCTGTTGTGTATGAAGCTGATGACATTTTTTCTACACATCCAATTTTCTACATGTTCTTTACTCAAATCTTGTATTATTCAAGAAAAATATTTTATACAATTTCTCAGTAATGTTTTAAAAAATATGATAAAGATATACTAACATAATGTCTCAATTGATATATGATTTATTTATATAATTATGGCATTTTGATATTTTCTCTGTAGTTAAAAAAAATGCATGTAAGGAAAATTGAAGATATGCACATCTATATCTGTCACGCTCGGGCTCTTTTACCTGCTGTAATCCTGCTCACTGGGTCAATTGTCGTGCTAGGGCTAGGTTTGGAGATCACAGACCCCTCAAGCCTATTCACAGACTGGGCCACAAACCTTCACATGCCAGCCTGGGTCACCAGACCCCTCACACACAGGTCTATGAGCTGGGGAACAGGCAAACAGGTCCTTGGAAGCCCTAGGTTGGAAAGCATGGCTGGGCAGAGCAGCATCCCCCGCCATCCCCAAGCAGTCACCAGCCAAAACGGTAGTGCCGTGCGTGCGCACCAACTCCAGCCCTACATACAATTTGTTTACAGAGAATGCGCTGAACCACCGCTAACTGGCCCCAAGGCCAGGGGAGCCTGATTAAATGATTCTATTTCCCCAACAATATCTATTATACAAGGTGTTTTTTCTAAGCTTCAGAAAAGTTCTACTCTAAAATGGTATACTTTTCTAAGTATGTTTCATTACATGATATAACTCAATTTGACATGTCTCAGTAACAGTATGTCAAGCTGAAAGTATTTTGAAAAGAAACACTGCTGTTCAAAAGGCTAGCAATTCAGGAGGCTGTAATGTAACGTTATAGGGTTTGGAGAATTTGTATTCTTGAATTTGGAACAAAAATGATATTTTTGGCATTTTAGCTATTAGTAATAAATTGTTTATCCTTTTTATTGTTTGGGAGATAATGTTTTTAGAGAAGAGCAACACTGATTTTTTTAGACTACTTAGACATGCATTTCAAGATATTCCTTAATATATTTAAGTGCTATGATTCTGCTGACGGATTTTTTCTCAATGAAGCCTCCCATCTAAACTGAAGGTTTGTCATTTTATTAAGTCCACACTAGACATTTGTCTGCATAGTGAAACATACAGAAATAAAGAGTTAGCTGCAATGGACCATAGTTAGAAACTCCTTGTTGACACGTAAAATCCATCTTTTTGTTACCAAATTAAGTTTTATACTGTAGTAGTATAATAACTAGCTTATAGAACAGAATAATTTGGTTGGAATGGACTTGGCAAACATTTATTTTAACAATTCTTCATTTCACAGAATAGTGAGACCAGAGAAACTGACATTCATCCAAATTATCAATATTAATATTTCTGAGAAAAATATCAAATCTGAAAATTAGACTCCCATGCATCTATTTACTGTGCATCACTCACAGCATTTAAGCAAGTCAGAACCTTTGTTCCCCAGTGGAGAGCTGGTGACAGTGCAGAAGAAAATTGGCCTCAGGCACCCAGACAACAGTTGCATTTTCAACATAAACAATGTATTCCCGACCTTGTAGTCAAAAGCCTGCAAGGCATATTCCTATGCAGCTGTTACTCCATTTTTTTTTCACCTCAAATAACTCAATTTGCAACACTAATATGTTTCTTTTTCTGCCTACCTTTCTTTATAAGTTGTAAGAATTAAATAAGATGATGTATTTGAAAGCTCCTTGAAATCTGCAGAGTGCAGAAAAGTATAAGGCATTGTTAATGCTATTCAGCATTCCTAAAGCTGAATATGACTGATTTGGCAAATGTGAATCCAGGAAGCAGGCATAGCAATTTATCTCAGTTTCCTAATGTATAAAATGTGTATACATTAAAAATTAGATTGCTTAAAATTTATTTGATATACTTTACTTTTTTTAAATGAAGTTTTATTTTCTCTTTTCATCCTATTAAATCCTCTCGCAGTGACTTGCACATAGCAGGCTCACAAAATGTTTTTGTTATATTGGACAACATACACTGATAGTACATTCATGTATAAATAAAGTTAAACATTCTTTTAGATTTCTTTTATAGAATCAGTTTTGGGTAGAAAAATAAAACAAACTATGTAGCATGAAGAAGGAAATAAAAACCTGGAAAAAGCATTTTAGATTCCCAAAGTAGCGTCTTTGGATTCATTTATCTGTACATACCATAATACCATCTAAAATCCAAAGCATCTAAGTTTTATCCATTGTATCTTTTGTCTTTTGAAAACAAGGTATCTTGGAAACTTAAAGACATAAATATATTAATAATAACAAAGGCATTGAGATTATAACAGAGAGGATGGAAAGTGATATTCATAAAGTTTAGAAAACTAATCTGTAGTTTCATTTAGATATATATTGCTGAAATTTTTTTAAAAAGCTATTTTATTTTAATGTATTTGTTAGGGAAGTTATTCAGTTAATTCACTTCTGGAGTCAATGAACATATTGGTATTCACCATATATGAATGCTCTAGGTTCCCAGATATCCATGCACTGGTTTCATTTTTATGGAATGTGTCAAGTTATAAATGTGTTATACTCTATGCAATACATTGTGAGGAGGTTCATTTTTTTCCAAGAAAAAATATGTAAACTTTTATGCATTTCTATTTTTACTTACAAAATATTAAGCAATAATATCACAGAATACATCATGTAAAGTTAATAATATTAAAATTCAAAGAAACCTAAATTATATCATGCATTATAGTTACATGTAGCAATGTGCTAGGTGAAGGCTGAGAGTAAATGCACCTGACAGGTGAACTTAAAAGTATTAGGTAGTGTGTACTATTTTACATGAATACCTGTGGGGAGCCCCTTGGGGAAAACTATTTCTGACTAAATCCATACTTGACATTAGGACATAAACAGATGTAGAAGATTCATAAAGCAAATAAACTTTATAGGGCCTTGTTTTCCAAAGCCTTGCAGTTTCAAATATTGACCTTGCAAAGGACAGGAAATTTTCCCCAGGCTATTGAATCTCTGTTGCAAGATAAGAATCGTAACACAGCAAGGTTGCTGCCTCAAAGACAGAAAAGTTACTAATTGATATGTAAAATTACTAAAAAGCTGCTAGAGGGAAAAGGAATGTCAGCTAAATCGAGCCTTTGTTAGTGGATCACTTAATTGCCTAACAGAATGTCATCTGACTTGTTTTTATTGAATGTTACCAGCTTCTATTGTAAAACTTGTTATACTGTACTTAGCAAAACCCCACCTATGTCTCTTCCCCTAACTTCTTGGTCTTGAGAATAAATGCAGGAAGGGAACTCCAATTCATGGTTAATTTCCCAAATGGAAGAAATGCCTCACACTTGAGGAAGTTCTGGGATATTAACCCCTTTCTGGGGCTTCTCACTGCTCAAAAGAGATGGGCTTTGAGTAATCTTTGGAGGCTCCATCACTCAGGGGAAAAGGGGTGACAAATCCATGCAAGGCAAAGCAACAAACAGAATATATCTGACAGATTTGGATGCCCAAATGGAAACCAAATTGTAGGACACCAGTTGAGTGCATAATAGATTTCATCAAAAAGGAAAATATCTAGCAAGAAAGTTCAATTTAGCATCAGGACATACATTTTAGTTGGCATTGGTCATTTGGAGAATCAGTGTCAACCCAAACCAGCTACTTAGTGGGTATGAAGATATCTGAGGAAATGAGTATTACGTAATTTAATTGAAAGAACCATTCTATTAAACTCAGTAACATGAAAAAAATGTGTGCCTAGTTTAGGGGTGGAGACTATAAAAATCTCAGTGACTTAGTTGCCCCCAAATTTAAGAATATTGAGAAATAAACTTTTCTAAATACAAATTTAAAGTAATTGTGGCAATTTAAAACTGAACAATATTTGAAACTATAAATAAGATTTTACTTGTAAGAAAAGTTTTCTTCTGTAGATTAAAAGAATGGAGTAAAGTATAGTTACTATTTTCGATATGAATTTTTTCTAAATACTGAAATTATTTGTGGAAATCACAAAACAAGAGAACTTCACAATAAACCTGTAATTAATTGATTGAGGTAGGGATGATGGAGTATATAGGGTATTGTTCATGAGGTTTTACAATCAAGTATTTCCCCCCTTTTTTTTCTCTTTCCATTCTCCTTCCACTCCTATACTCCACATCCTTTTCTGACATTCAAATCTTCCTTGTTCATCTCTTGAAACTCTAGTTATTGGTAGCCTTTAAGATTTCCCTGAGGGAAACTAGATAGAAGGCACAGAATCTTGCTAGACATAGCCTCTCTTGTTTGGTCTAGGAAGCAATCTAAAGGAAAAATAAGTAAATACAGATGCTAACTGAGAAACCAACCAAACACAAATAGTTGTTATTTTCATACAAATTGGTAAATGGAGTGAACATGGTTCAAATTAACAAATTATTTTCTCATTGACCACTGAGAAAGATTTCTAAATTAAAAATAACCCCAAATATATTGAGAAAAATACCTCCTAACCACCTTACTACTAATAGAAATTTAGAAATATTTGTATTCTAAAGTTTTTCCTTCAATAGAAGATTAAAAGAATTAAGAATTTAAATTTTACCATGTATATTTGATGTAGTAATTTAGTATACCGAATAAAGGCATATATTAGGGTAAAATGAAAGGCATATAAAATCATTTGGCCTTTGTAATAAATTAGGAGATCTCTTTTTTTTATGAATATTTGTGAGATAGAAAGCTTATTCTCACCCCTTGTGCCCATGATGTGAGGGCTAGATTCCTACTGGCAGCATACCATTACCAGAAATTACATTTGTACCCCATGTCTCCCACCCACTTATCCCCCAATCTCCCTCCACCTACCCCTTCCCCCCACTAAATTAGGAGATCTAAATGAAACTACCCCACCATGAAAAATGTGAAGCTAAAAAGCTGCATATTGTAAAAGCCCATATACAGTTCCCAAATATAAGTATGTACATAGAAAAAATCTGTACAGCAAAGTTATCTCTGACAATTAAAATTACAGAGTATTAAGGAGTAGTATACAAACTTGCAAATAGAAAAAAAAAACCCACAAAAAAACAGCATGCCCTTTTAATGTCATTATCTTCCTTTTCAAATAAGGATTATTGAATTTTCTAAATCTTAAAAGGATGTATCTGTTTTTGACTTTCCTACTTATCAAAAGTTACTACTTTAATCTCTCTCTGTCACTCTCCCCGGCCAGCCACCCCTAATTCTGTCTTGGTTTTGTTTCCGGTTCTTGATCAAGTGAGGTTCTGGTTATGTCTTGTATATGGCCAATAAGTTATTCTCCATTCACTGGCAGCAATGACTATCATTATAGTTTTATGATCTGAGCATTTGGTGATCTCTATGAGAAGATGGTATCTATTTTCTTGTCAGGTGAGAGATGGCAGAAATCTGGTTATTTAGTTTTTTATTGTGTCTGTTCGTGTGCTTTTCTATTTGTGAACTTAACTCAATGAAGAAAACATTTCTTGCTTGCTAGAAAAGGTAGCAGCCCTTTCAGAGAAACAGTACTGATTTATTTGTCCTGTGCTTATTTTTAACTTGTGACTCAGGTTGTGGAAGTGAATCTGCAAGCTCTCTCTGTATCTATGTGTTTGTAATAACCCTTGTTGTGGGTTTGAAATACTTTCTTCCCTTCAGAGTATATCAATAAATTGGATTATAAGTCTCTTAAATTGAACAAGCTTTGTCTAATTAGTTTAGAGGGACTATCGAGGGTAACATATATCAAATTTTATGGGAACTCAAGAATTTTCAGGGGAACAAAAACATCTGAAATTCTAAAACTTTAAATTTGCTAGTGTTTTAAGAATTAATAATAGTATTCCATTTTAGGTATGTGAGGTTAAAATAATTTCCAATATCCTACTTATCTTAAAGATTTAAACTATTATTTAATCAAGTAATTAGTAAATAATATTTAGATACCTGGTGAAATATTAAATAAGAAAGAATACTGAAACTTGAATTACATATACGTATATATGCATATACATATACTCCTTTACTTGTTACTTTAGTATGTTACAGAATGGCTGTACTTTGGGTCAAGTTAACACACACATGTCTATTTAGCCACTTTAAGAATGAATATAATGGATGTGGGTATTGGTAGGTGGTCATTGCTAGGCTCGTGAGCCTTTGCTGTCTGCCAACATGCTTGGTATTGACATTCAGTTATCAATCATTACCTCCAAGTTTTTTCCATGTAATAGAAGTTACCTTGATTAAAAGTTATAATTAATATTGATGTTTGAGATTATACTAGAAGTGCTAATGGCATGAAAAAACAACTCATGCGTGTGAGATAAGTTTTTGATTTTAGGAGAAAAAAGAGAGTAATTTTGTCCTAAGTTAAACTCGTAGGTTGTTTCAGAATATAAAAAATTCGGCAGATTTCTAGCTGACCCACCGCCACCAACACCTCCCGTAAGTCTAATACACTGATGTCTCTACCTATTGACCCAGGCTCTGTTCAAATTACATCAAGAGAGAGGCTTTTTCTAAACCCTGACTCATGTTACATTATTTGTTCACCTCCACTACTTGAAGAACGACCAATTTGCAACTGTTAAGGAGCAAGGACAGAAGGCCTGAGATCTGTGCTGGAACAGGCAGGAACTGCATGCCACAGGACCCTAGTTCAGGTTGCTCCCCTCTGTGTAGAGAGACTTTAGAGCTTCTAGTCTCACACGCCCTGAGCTTGCCAGGCCAGAGAAGGCAGGCAGGGTGGGACTTCCAGCCCAGGCCATTCCCTTCCATGGGGAGAGACTTGGGGCCCCCCACACCTCAAGCCAGCCGTCCTGGAGGAAGCAGGCAGGGTGGTACTCCTGGTCCAGGCTGGTCCTTACTGTCAGGAGTATCTTAAGAGGCTTGGGGCCCCCATACCCCAAGCCAGCTGTGCCAGAGAAAGCAGTAGGAGCTGGACCTCTGGCCTAGGCTGGTCCCTGCTGCCAGGAGAAACTTAAGAGGTTCGGGGCTCCCACACCCCAAGCCAGCCGAACTGGAGAAAGTAGTCAGGTTAGGATCTCTGGCCCAGGCCAATCCCTGCCCGTGGGAGACTTAAGAGCCTCAGGGCCCCCACATGCTGAGCCAGCTGTCCCAGAACAGGCAGGCACAGTGGGAACCCCAGCCCAGGCTAGTTCCTGCTGACCAGAAGCATCAGTCCCTTCAGGATCCAAGCCAGACATCAGGGTGAAATGAGTAGACTGTGATATTCCCGGACACAATGACAAAACACCAAAGAAAAGACAACAGAAATATGAAAAATCAAGAAAGTACATCACCACCAAAGGAAAATAATAACTCTCAAGCACTAGATCCTATAGAACAGGAAGTCTTTGAAATGACAGACAAGGAATTTTGAGTAACAATTCTAAGGACACTAAATGAAATACAAGAAAACTCAGACAACACAATGAAATGAGAAAAAGTATAATAGATCTGAGAGAAGAAATGTACAAAGAAATCAATGCCTTGAAAAAGAATGTAGCTGAGCTTGTGGAGTTGAAGGATTCATTCAATGAAATAAAAAACACAACAGAGAGTTTAACCAGCAGACTTGAACAAGCAGAAGAGAGAATTTCTGACCTTGAAGACAGGCTGTTTGAATTAACACAGGAAGACCATAAAAAAGAAAAAAGAATGAAACAAATTGAAGAAAATCTAAGAGAGACTACAGACAACTTTAAGCACTCAGATATTTGAATCAAGAGTATTCCAGAAGGGGAGGAAAAAGGAAATGGCATTGAAAACATATTCAATGAAATAATAGCAGAAAACTTCCCCAGTGTAGGGAAAGTCACAGATCTCCATATTCAGGAAGCCCAAAGTTACCCAAACACATTCAACCCAAAAAGATACTCTCCAAGACATGTGATAATCAAACTGGCAAAACTCAAAGACAAAGAGAATCTTAAAAGCTGCAAGAGAGAATTGGCAAGTCACCTATAAGGGAGCCCCAATCAGGATAACATCAGACTTTTCATCAGAAACCCTAAAAGCCAGAAAAGAATGGGATGATATATTCAAAACACTAAGGGGCAAAAATTGCCAGCCAAGAATACTTTACCCAGCAAGGCTATCCTTCTGAAATGAAGGACAAATAGTATATTTCTCAGAAAAACAAAAACTGTGGGAGTTCACTATCACATGACCAGCCGAACAAGAAATTCTCAAGGAAGTGCTGGGTTTGATACCACAAAAACAACCATCCCCGTCATGAATACCAAGAAAGAACAATACCTACCAGCAAAACGAAAATGCTAACAAAAGAAAAAAAAATAGTTTATCTATCACCGCAAGAAACCAACAAGTACAGAAGACAAACAGAAAATTAGAAAGAAAGAAACAAAAGATACTTAAGACATCTAAACAAAAATCAGTAACATTCTAGGTGTAAGTCAACAGCTTTCAATAATAACTCTAAATGTAAAGGGATTGAAATCCCCATCCAAAAGACACAGATTGGGCCGGCCCGGTGGTGCACTGCTACAGTGCGCCGCTTGGGAGCGCGGCTGCACTCCTGCCAAGGGTTCGGATCCCACGTACAGACTGGTTCCCGCTCACTGGCTGAGCGAGGTGTGGGCGCGACGCTGAGGGTTGCGATCCCGTTGCTGGTCCCGGTCCGGTACGGGCACAACACTGAGGGTTGCGATCCCTTGCCGGACATGAAAAAAGACAAAAAAAAAAAAGGAAAAAAAAAAAAAAAAAAAAAAAGACACAGATTGACGGACTGGATTACAAAGATGGACCCAACAATATACTGTCTTCAAGAGAATCACTTGACCTGTAAAGAAACACATATACTAAAAGTGAAAGGATGGAAAAAGATATATCATGCAAATGGAAATGAAAAATGAGCTGGAGTAGCTATTCTTATATGACATCAAATAGACTTTAAAGTGAAAACCATAAAAAGAGATAAAGAAGGCCACCATATAATGATAAAAGGATCTATCCATCAAGAAGACATCACAATCGTAAATATATATGCACCTATTGTCAGAGCAGCCAGATTTACAAAGCAAACACTATTAGATCTATAAAAAAGATATAGACACTAACACCATAATAGTGGGGGACCTGAACACCCCACTCTCATTATTGGACAGATCATCGAGGCAAAAAATCAATAGAGAAACACAAGAGCTAAACAATATTTTAGACCAATTGGACTAGGCAGATATCTACAGAACATTCCATTCAACAACCTCAGAATATTCATTTTTCTCATCAGCACATGGAACTTTCTCCAGGATAGACCACATGTTAGGTCACAAAGTAAGAGTCTCAACAAATTAAAAAAAAATTGGAATTATTCCATGTATTTTTTCCAATCACAATGGATTAAAATTAGAAATCAATAATAAATGAAACTCTGGAAACTATACAAACACATGGAAATTAAACAACATTCTACTTAATGGCATATAGGTCCAAAAATAAATTAAATAGGAAATCAAAAAATTTCTTGAAACTAGTGAAAATAATGACACATCATACCAAAACTTGTGGGATACTGCAAAAGCAGTATTAAGGGGGAAATTTATCACATTAAATGCTTACTTCAGAAGAATAGAAAGGTGGCAAATAAACAACCTAACATTTCACCTTAAAGATCTAAAAAAACAAGATCAAACCAAACCTAAAGTTAGTAGACAGAAAGAAATAATTAAGATCAGAGCAGAATTAAATGAGATAGAAACCTGAAAAACAATACAAAGATCAATAAAACGAAAAGTTGGTTTTTTGAAATGATAAATAAAATTGACAAAACTTTAGCAAGATTAACTAAGAAAAGAAAAGACCCAAAAAACAAAAATTAGAAATGAAAAAGGTGATATTACAACTGACAACTCAGAAATATAAGGAATCATTAGAGACTACTATAAACAACTATATGACAACAAATCTGAAAATCTGGAGAAAATGGATAAATTTCTGGATGCATACAAACTACCAAAATTGAGCCAAGAAGATATAGAAAACCTGAACAGACCAATAACAATAAAAGAGATTGAAGCTGTTATCAGAAGGCCCCCAACAAAGAAAAGCCCAGGACTGGACGGGTTCACTGCAGAGTTCTACTAAATCTTCAAAGAGGAACTGATACCAATTCTCTACAAACTGTTCCAAAAGATTTGAAACAGAGGCCATTTTCCCAAACTCATTCTATGAGGCAAACATCACCATGATACCAAAACCAGACAAAGATGCATCAAAAATAGAAAACTACACACCAATATCCTTGATGAATATAGATGCAAAAATCCTCAATAAAATACTAACAGAATACAGCAACACATAAAGAAAATTATATACCATGATCAAGTGGGATTCATCCCAGGGATGCAAGGTTGGTTTAACATACACAAATCAATAAATGTGATACACCATGTCAATAAAAGCAAAAACAAAAATGATATGATCATCTCTATAGATGTTGAAAAAGCATTTGGCAAAGTTCAATGTTCTTTCATGATAAAGAATGTCTACAAGTTAGGCAAAGATGGAAAGCATCTCAACATAATTAAAGCCATATATGATAAGCCCACTGCCAATATCATCCTGAATGGGGAAAAACTGAAAGCTATTCCCTTAAAAGCAGGAACTAGACAAGGATGCCCACTCTCACCACTCCTATTCAACACAGTGTTGGAAGTACTAGCCAGAGCAATCAGAGAAGAGAAGGAAATAAAGGTCATACAGATTGGAAAGGATGAATTCAGACTGTCCCTGTTTGCAGATGATATGATCCTATACACTGAACAGCCTAAAGCCTCTACAAAAAAACTGCTAGAGTTGATAAATGATTTCAGCAAACTTGCAGGATACAAAATCAACACTCAAAAATCAGTAGAATGCAGAAAAAGAAATCGAGAAAACTAGCCCACTTACAATAGCCACACACAAAAATTAAAATACTTAGGAATAAAGTTAACCAAGGATGTGAAAAATCTCTGTGAAGAGAACTACAAACCACTGTTGAGAGAAATTAAAGAGGACACAAGAAGATGGAATGATATTGCATGTTCTTTGATTGGAAGAATTAACATTGTGAAAATGTCCATATTATCCAAAGTGATCTACAGATTCAATGCAATCCCCATCAAAATTCCAATGACAATTTTCTCTGAGATGGAAAAAGGTATCCAGACATTTATATGGAACAACAAAAGATCGTGCACAGCCAAAGCAATCCTGAGGTGGGGGGGGGGGAATAAAGCTGGAGGCATAACACTACCTGACTTTAAACTATACTACAAAGCTATAATAACCAAAACAGCATGGTGCCCACATAAAAATAGACACATGGATTAACGGAATAGAATAGAGGACCCAGAAATCAATCCATACTCCTACAGCCATCTGATCTTTGACAAAGGCACAAATCTACATACTGAGGAAGAGACTGCTTTTTCAACAAGTGGTCCTGGGAAAATTGGATACTCATGTAGGATAATGAAACTAGACCTGTACCTTTCACCATATACCAAAACCAACTCAAAGTGGATTAAAGAATTAAATATACATCCTGAAACAATGAAACTAGTTAAAGAAAACATAGGGGAAACACTCTATGAAGTAGAAGTGGGTACAGACCTTCATCAATAAGACCCCCAAAGCACAGGCAACTATAGGAAAAATAAACAAATGGGATTATATCAAACTAAAAAGCTTCTTCACAGCAAAAGAAACAATCAACAAAGTAAAAAGACAACCAACTGAGTGGGAGAAAATGTTTGCAAATTATACATCTGACAAAGGATTAATATCCAGAATATATAAGGAACTCAGAAAACTTTACAGCAAAAAAACAAACAACCCAATTAAAAAATGGGCAAAGGGGCTGTATAGGCATTTCTCAAAGGAAAATATGTGAATGGCTAACAGACACATGAAAAAAATGCTCAACCTCACTCAGCATCCAGGAAATGCAAATCAAGACCACTTTGAGAAACCATCTGACTCCAATTAGGATGGATAATATTCAAAAGACTGAGAATGATAAGTGCTGGAGAGGTTGTGGCAAAAACAGAACTCTCATACACTTTTAGTGGGCTGCAAAATGGTGCAGCCTTTATGGAAAATGGTCTGGAGGTTCCTCAAACAATTACAGATAGGTCTACCATAAGACCCGCTATTTCACTGTTGGGAATATACCCAGAGGAGTGGAAATCATCATACTGAAGGGATACGTGTACTCCAGTGTTTATTGCAGCTTCTATTTACAACAGCCAAGAGTTGGAACCATCCCAAATGTCTATCGTCTGATGACTGAATAATGAAACTGTGTTATATCTACACAATGGAATACTACTCTACTATAAAAAAGAACAAAATACTACCATTCAAAACTGCATGGATGGACTTAGAGAAAATTATATTAAGTGAAACAAGTCAGGCACAGAAAGAGAAATACCACATGTTCTCACTTATTTGTGGGAGCTAAAAATAAATAAGTAAACAAACACACAAACAAATCAAGGAGGGGGGAGAAGACAGAATAACCACAAAAATTCCTTGAACTATTTGTCAAGTGAACAGGTATGATGTAGGGGGTGAGGGGTGGGGGTGGAGAGGTATGGGTAAAGGGACATGAAAATCAACTACAATGTATATTGAGAAGTAAAATAATATAAAACATAGAAAATAAAAATAAAATAAATAAATAAAATAAAATAAAAACTCAAGTAAAACAAAACACTTAAGATTGTGTAGGAAGTTTTAGAAGGTTTGAGAGAAATTAATTTCATTTACCTTAAAAATGATTTTCCTGCAAATAATGAGTCTGAAAAGAAGAAACAAAATATGTTAAAATTTTGGCAATAATTTAGTTTTGATTGTTTTATCAATAACATTTAAATGAGCTTTTGGATTTTTACTAACATATATTATATTAATGCAGATCTGAATTTGGTTACATACTAAAGTGGCATGAAGTATCCAGTCTTTTCTTAACAAGAAGTATCAAAATATTATGCCCAGACGGTTGAGTTTCCATGCCTTAACAGAGTAACTGAATAATTCTTTGTGCTTTGTTTTGAATTTATCAAATCCTTGAGTTTTAAACAATGAAGAAATATTGCTCGTATATCTGAAGAAGCTGAGGTCCCTAAAAATTGTGCTACTTTGTCTCATATTTATTTAAAATAGGTATATTGCCACATTGATTAATTTTTCTTAGGCTCCATAATCTTATTTTAATCAAGTGATCATCTCCTCTGCTAACCTTTTTATTTTATCTTCCACCAAGTCATACCATAAATTTAGTGGAGAAAACTTGCATGCCTTTTAAACCTAAAAGTTTAGGCTTCTCAGAGGGTTTCTGGGGAATCACAAAGGCTTTTTCTATCACCTTATCTAAAGGGATATATGAGAAATAATTAGATTAATGTGATGTGCTACATATTTCTTGACTTGCTTCACACCATTATAAAAGGTACTGCATGAAAACAGTTTTCAAACCAAAGGATGACAAGTAAATTGTGAATAATATAAATATTTCAGAGATTTTACAATTTAAAAAATGGATTTGAAATGTCTCAAGATTTGTCTCTGTCCTTAATATGCTCTCCAGGTGACACTGATAAAATTCTTAAGAAAGGCTTATTCATTGTACTCCAATAATCAACTTTGCTCCTTTTCAAACTGATGTAATTGGTTTATGTAACAAATTAATCACAGCTTTTCAGTCTCACCTACAAATGTTTTCTGCTTTCATTTTTGTGCTTGTCCAAAGACTCTGTTTATATTGTAGAGTGAATTTTTGTTGTCCATAAAGACAGATATGCTCACAGTCTCTTGGAAAGAAATATACTGGGACTTTTAACTATTGATGCTTCAAGGAATAGATTCATAGTTTTAAGCTTTGGAGCCTAAAGCTGACATCATTTAGAAAACTGTCAGACTGCACCAGAAGACAGAGTCAGGACATGTTGGTCTTTTTTTTTTTAATCCAGAAGCAGAAAACTTCATTAAAAACAGACAGCTGACCAATGTCTCAGTAAAAGAATTAATCCCATTGTATCGAATGCATTAATGGGGAAAATTTAATCATGGTTATTTGTTTGCAATACTATTGATTTAACTTTATTGATCTATTTTCTGCTGGGTATATAAGTAAAGCTGTTCCCTTCTTAATCTATGTCTAATACTCAATTTACCACTATCATTTACCCTCAGACGTCAGAAGCAAATATTTCTATTAAGTTTCTGTACTTTTTATGAGAATATAGTCATTTGTGTACGTTAAGTAAAAATCTGTTTTCCTAAGATATAATTAGAAAAATTAATTAAAAATCCAAGATTCTTTCTAGAGTGTCATATTGAGAATGCTTTTCACTTAATTGGGTGTGCCAAACCCACACTAAGGAACAAGTTTGCATATGAAGCCTATGGTCATAGAAGCCTCTCAGGTAAACTGGCCCCATTACCTGTTGCACATTTCTAGCCTCAACAGTAAGGAAGACCCTTCTCGACAGACCAGAGACCTTAGCAGATTTTACACATCACAAAGAAAGTAGAATTCCCCGAATTTACAGGACAGACTTTCTTGAGCTTGAATACTGGTCTTGATATAAAAGATCAAATAATACAAGCTTGTAAAAATCTAAACTGGAATTCTCTATCAGAATTTCTAGATAGAGTTAATTCTCTGGTAGATGTTCAGTAGTTGCTCAAAATTGTATGCTTAATGTCTTAGTCCTTTTGGGATGCTATAACAAAATACCATAGACTGGGTGGCTTATAAACAACAAAGATTTATTTCTCACAGTTCTGGAAGGTGGTAAGTCCAAGATCAAAAGCCAGCAGATTCAGTGTCTGGCGAGGGTTCTCTTTCTCATAGACAGCCTGCTTCTCACTCTAACCTCATATGGCAGAAGAGGTGAAGGGTCTTTCTTGGGCCTCTATTTTAAAGCACTAATCCCATTTATGAGCCCCCCTCCCCATTACCTAGTCATCACCCAAAGGCCCCACTTCCTAATACCATCACCTTGGTGGTAAGGATTTCAACATATGAAATTTGGAGGCCATAAAAATTCAGAACATAGCACTTAAAGAAATTTATATGGTCAATCAACACCTCTTGCTGTAACTATTTATATAAGCAGTCCAACTTTGGTGTTCAAGAATAATCTTTGGAAAGTATTTATCAAAATGGGGGAAATGTTAAGAAACAAAACTTGGAAAAAAAGACAAAAAAAAAAGGTACGTCGCGTTGATTCAATGTTATGTTGGGGCACTGTTTTTACAGGTCCAGCTAACGGTTATTAAATTCTCTAGGAGAACATACCTGAGTTTGACGTTGCTATTCACTGTTTGATTAGACCTCAAAAAACTATGAAGTGACATAGCATAACTTGCAGATTTCAGGCTGACTGACAAAATAAGCCCAAAGGCTTTGATTTTATTGCCCTGTAAGATATTACATATTTTTATATCCAAACTAGAAAACTTGTAACATTCTTTTTTGAAAAAATGCCTTTCAATACTCAGTCGCATTGACAACTACTTTTAACACCCTACTAGTTCCTTCATTAATGAATTAAAAAATCCTTGATGCATGTTCATTCTATACATGTATGAGAGTCAAGTTTTTATATTTAAAAAAATATACAGTAAGGGGAATTTAACATTATACTTTTTGTATTGTTTAAAATATTTAAGTTAATTTTATATTGCCTTGTCAAAAAAAAAAGATATGCTACAAATAACTAAAATAGATTATTTTGTGTCTGATATCACAAATTTATTGGGGGGGGGATACATTAAACTATCTCATCATGATATTTTAAGACATGAAAATTCAATTATTTTCTTTTCCTTCATATACAAAAATATGCACAGCCAGAGGGCATTGAGCACCAAGTACACCCAAAATACAATCTGAAATATAAAAGACACAGAGCCAAGATAGGGTTGTAGTTAAGGGCACTACTGCTCCCTTGCATTGATCAGAAGTATTTTCACCGTCCCTGCCAATATGTCATGTCCTCTTGCTAAGTTATGTGGATGGGGTCTGTGAGATAACGATGGTCTGCAAGCCAAGGAAGGAGAACGGACAGACCAGTGCTGTATCCTAACCCTTCTGAAAACAGAAGTTCAGCCCCACTTTTCCACCCTTTTTACCCACACCCTGAAAACTCCCTTGGAGGAAAGGGCTGCCCAACTTTGTCCTATGTAATATCGTAGTATCACAGTGGGAGCCCAGTTACATAAAAGTGATCAAAATTTGCCTAGAAAAAAAAAATTGGAGGTTATTTTGATGTAATTTTCAGTGAAGCAAAGAAGAAAGGCAAACTGAATAAAAATGAATTTATGAGGACTTTACTTCACATAATGGATTTACTAAATGAGAAAAGAAACTTAATCTTTTGCTACAGTCCTATTTGGTTTGTGAGTACGACTGCAGAAAACTTTATCTCAGTTCCCTGTGGCAGTGAATTTTGTCAGGTAAAATAAAGTAATTCCGTTTTTAGAATAAAACACTTTTCCAGGCTGCTTTTTAAAAAAATTTGATGATCCTTTTGTTTGCATGTGTGTTGATACTTCTGCCTGTACCAATAGTAGCAAACATTTAGAGAAATGTTAAGGATTGACAAAAAAGTAGGTTTAGGCCCAGTAGTCCTCTATGGAAGGATCTTCTTATAGCATTTAAAAGGCTGAAGAAAAACACAAGATAATTATGTATCCTACCTTGAAAGGATTCACTTAGGAAGGAAAAGTGGACTGTTATTGAACTATGAGGTCATGATATGTTGATACTGCTTAGGAATTATAAATTTATTATGATATTTCAAAGACAGTGTTATCTCGAGGCTTCAGCTTTTTCTAAAGGGCTGTGAATTTCTAAAATACATCTACAGACTTAGGAGTTCTTGTCTGAAACATTAGAGAAAGAAGCTATTAAACTATAGGAAGATTAATTAAACTATGCTGATCCATTAGCTAAATGCATAAAACTGACCATATCTGTTCTGACAGTCATCAGAATGAAATGTCCATAAAATAGTTTATGCATAAAAATATCAAGATTGGTATGTCATTTGACATTTATACCTTTGCTCCCAACAGGACACCATCACAGGCATTTTTATAGCACAGAGATTAGAAAATTTCCAGCCTCCAAGGGGATCAAGCACAAATGAGCTGAATGGGAGCCCATTTGCATTGTCCTGTAAAATAGAGGGGTAGTAAGCACCTCTACCCACCATCAAAGGAAGTCCTCCAGGGGCCGGCCCGGTGGCGCACTGGATAAGTGTGCCGCTTGGGAAGTGCGGCGGCGCTCTCGCCCGAGGGTTCGGATCCCACATACAGACCGGTTCCCGCTCACTGGCTGAGTGAGGCGCGGGAGCAACGCCGAGGGTTGCGGTCCCGTTGCCGGTCCCCGGTCCGGTGTGGGGGCAACACTGAGGGTTGCGATCCGTTGCCGGACACGGAAAAAGACAAAAGACAAAAAAAAAAAAAAAAAAAAAAAAAAAAAAG